>NC_090725.1:262493442-262566230 GCF_036898095.1 Palaemon carinicauda | reverse complement strand
AGTCGCACGAAAAAAAGGCAAGAGAAGAACCCCCCAAAAGGGGAAAAACTCAAGCCTGGACAGGAAGAACTTCCCTCGGAAGGAAAGTTACCCACCCAAGGAGGCAAGCCTCCTGAGAGTTCTAAAATGAACTGGAGCGCTGTCAATCGTCACGGGAGTACTTCCAGTAGAAGGAGACACGCCCCTGACGAAAATCCAAAGGGGAGGCAGCAACAGCCGAATCCCCAGACCTCAACAAGACAGCTCACACCGTTGCCATATTACAGAAACGAACTAGATCGGTAACTGTAAAAAAATAAAACAAAAATCATTAGTACACATTCATTCCCCGGGAAGGCTCCGAAGAGGAATCCCGAGGGAAAGGAACACAAGAATTACACAACAGGCACGTGCCCTCACAACCACTTACACTCATGGAAGGAGAGCTGTAACCAAAACAGAATTATAACAATTATAATTATGAAACTATGTAATTATGTAATTTAAAAATGAATGAACACTAAAGAAAGAACGAAACCCCGGAAGGAATCGTTCTACAAAGCTGAAAAATTAACAAATACAATTAGATTCATAAACTAATTGAGACAAAACGTACGGCGTAGCAACCCCCCCACACGGGAAAGAAGCTACGAGGGGCGTAGTAAACGTAGTAAAAGGGTGAACGACCTCAAGAGAGAGAGAGAGATAGACCGAAGTCAAACTCGACCGCAACCCATAAAATTACACCGTGGTGGCCTAAACTGCCGAGGGCTCCACGGAGATATCGTACACTACACACACAACTCTGAAAAGGAAACTTACTGATTTCTATACTCAAATATATATACAAACATGAAAAACTGTTTACATATATATTGAGTAAAAGAAAAGTAAGTGATTAAGTAAAGACAAAACAAACAATGGCTGCCAAGCGAGGACAAAGACAGAGACGTCTGTCCCAGTTCGAGCCAAAAGTGAAAGTGAGCTTCACCGGTGTGTGAGGGGGGGAGGGGTAGCTAGCTACCACTCCCCTACCCCCCCCCCCCGCTAACTAGCGCGGGGGTAATACACCCTCATTAAATTCTAATGGCTCGCCATTTCAGCTGCGCTAAAAGGTAAACCCAATGTAAATAGCGTGGTTTGTATTTCGGTTACGGAATAATTGTATTTTTCCTAACAATACAAACCTTAGCTATTTACATAGGGGTTTACTTTCGGCGTAGCTGAAGTGACGAGCCTTTAGATTTTAACGAGGGTTAAACTACCCCCCGCGCTAGTTAGCACGGGGGTAGGGGAGGGGTAAATAACTACCCCTCCCCCCTCCACATACCGGTGAGCTGCCTCACTTCACTTAGAGGTAGGACTTGTCTCGGGGGACAGGGCTGGCGGGCAAATATGTGTAAATAGCTAAGGTTTGTATGGTTAGGAGAAATACAAATTATCTCCGAATTTGTCATTTGTTCCGTAACCGAAATACAAACCACGCTATTTACATAGGGTGACTTACCCTTAGGCAGGGTGGAAAGTCCCCAGCCTTACTGGCTTTGGCTTACCCGGGGACTCAGAAGTCCCTGCATCTCACAATTTTATTGCTACGCAAGAAACGAGCGGCCTACATAAGTTGTGTGTGGAGAGATGAAGTGTGACTCGTCTTAGGAAGTTGACCTGAAGTCCTTTATATTGAATTCTAGGCTAGGACGTCCCCATACCACCTGGTCAGGGTATGGGGGACGCGACAGTATTGTACTTAATACTAGGAACACAAGGAAGCATGGTTTACCTGCAGAGGTTTGAGGTCAGCTATGCAGAGACCCAGAATGCTGCATTCCCCAAGAGAGGGGAGGATGAAGAAAGAAGTAAGGGCCAGACATACTCTTTCATTCACGCAGACTAAAACCGGGTAACAGTGCCCTCAACCTTCTGCTACCTGTCCATTAAGGAACCTGAGGTTAGACCAGCTGTTGTGCAGCCACCACAGGGCCGATAGAAAAAGTATCGAGGCTCCTGTGGGTCACGTCCTGCAGGTAGTGGGCTGTGAAGGTCGTCTGACGCTTCCAGACTCCAGCTTGTAGAACCTGCGTCACAGAGAAGTTTCTCTTGAAGGCCAGAGACGTGGCGATGCCTCTGACATCATGTGCCCTAGGGCGACGTGACGGAGGAGGGTCTGGATTCAAGGCATAATGGATGGTCCGTCGAATCCAGGCTGAGATGGTGTTCTTGGTGACCCTCCTCTTCGTCCTTCCCGTGCTCACAAACAGGGATTGCACGCGGGGACGGACTGCAGCTGTTATCTTCAGATAACATCTCAGACTTCTTACTGGGCAGAGTAGCAGGTGATCTGGGTCATCTGTTATGGAGCGGAGACTCACAACCCTGAAGGAGTCGAACCGTGGGTCCGGAACTCCAGGGTTCTGAGTCTTGGCAACAAACACAGGGACGAACTTGAACGTTAACTCCCCCCATCCCCTTAAATGGGCGACGTCGTATGAGAGACCATGAAGTTCACTGACTCGCTTGGCCGAAGCCAGAGCGAGCAGGAATACCGTCTTCCAAGTCAGGTGTTGGTCAGAGGCCTGGCGTAATGGTTCGAATGGAGGTCTCTTCAGAGCCCTGAGGACCCGAACCACGTTCCAAGGAGGCGGTCTCACTTCCGACTGAGGGCAGGTAAGCTCGTAGCTACGTATGAGTAAGGAAAGTTCCAGCGAGGAGGAAATGTCTATTCTTTTCAGCCTGAAGGAAAGGCTTAAGGCTGAGCGATAGCCTTTCACCGCCGAGACCGAAAGGCGCATTTCCTCCCGCACATAAACGAGGAACTCCGCTATTGCTGGAATAGAGGCATCGAGGGGAGAGATACTCCTCCCACGACACCAACCACAGAAGACTCTCCACTTCGCCTGGTAGACCCCTGCGGATGACTTTCGCAGGTGTCGAGACATTCTTTCCGCAACTTGTTGCGAAAAGCCTCTCTCAGTGAGGAGACGCTGGATAGTCTCCAGGCGTGAAGCCGAAGCGATGCTACGGCTTTGTGGAAGATGTTGCAATGTAGTTGTCTGAGTAGCTCGTGTCGTGGGGGAAGCTTTCTTGGGGGTTGCGTCAGGACCTGCAGAAGGTCCGGGAACTACTCTGCATGATGCCATAGCGGAGCTATTAAGGTCATCGACAGGTTGACCGATAGTCTGGTCTTGTTGAGCACCCTTCTCATCAGACAGAACGGTGGGAAGGCGTAGACGTCAATGTTGTCCCACTGTTGTTGGAAGGCATCTTGCCAGAGTGCCTTGGGGTCCAGGAGTGGGGAGCAGTACAGCAGCAGCTTGAAATTCAAGGCTGTCGCAAACAAGTCCACTGTCGGGGAACCCCACAAAGTCAGGACTTTGTTGGCTACCTGAGGATCCAAAGACCACTCGGTACTCACTATCTGCGAAGCTCTGCTCAGATTGACGGCCAGCACATTCCTTTTCCAAGGAATGAAGCGAGCTGATAGACGTATCGAGTGGACTTCGGTCCATCTTAGTATCTCTACTGCAAGATGGGATAGCTGTTGTGAAAAGGTACCTCCCTGCTTGTTGATATAAGCCACTACTGGGGTATTGTCGCTAATCACCACCACAGAGTGGCCCGCCAGGGTCTGTTGGAACTGTTGAAGGGCCAGGGAAACGGCCTTCAGCTCTAGCAGGTTGATGTGGAGGTACTTTTCTGATTCTGACCATAGGCTTGAGGCCCTCTGGTTCAGAACGTGGGACCCCCACCCTTCTTTTGACGCGTCCGAAAACAGCATCAAATCCGGGGGAAGGACGAGAAGATCCACTCCCTTTCGAAGGTTGTCGTCGGTCAGCCACCACTGCAGGTCCGTCCGTTCCGCAGGTCCTATCGAGACCAGGAAGTCCGGGGAATCGATGCCTTGATCCCACCGGGACTTGAGCCGCCACTGCAGGGATCTCATCCTGAGGCGGCCGTTGGGAACTAGACGGGCCAAGGAGGCTAGGTGACCTAAAAGACGTAACCACGATTGGGCTGGAAGATCTTCTCGACTGAGGATTTTGATTGATTGATTTAAAGTTTTCAGGCATCCTGACATCTAAGGTCATTGACGCCGGTAACATTTAATTTATATATACAAAAGTAAAAAATGAAATAAAATAAAAAATTAAACAGTATTCAATTAAAATCATAAAAATTGAATGTCATAAAAGTTAAATATTTTTCAGAAGACCTGCTTCTGAAAGAAATCTAAAAATGCCACTTGCATGGTAGGACACATCATTTCCAAGAATCTTGGCAAGGATGAACCTGTCACCCTCACCTCGAGCCTCAAACAAATATCTATTCCGCAAGATGTTATAATTGGGGCATTCGGTCAACAAATGCCTTACTGTTAGAGGTACTAAACAGTTTTCACAATACGGTTGGTGTTGGCCCTTCAGCAGAAACTCATGTGTCAACCGAGTGTGACCAATACGGAGACGACAAAGAGACGTCTCCCATTTTCGGGGCATCATATTATACCTCCAAGGAGATATGTCATTTGTTACTTCCCTCATTTTATTGCCATCTTGACTATCCCATTGCTGTTGCCATTTATTGCAAACCAATTTCTTGATGTCAGGTAAGAAATCATTACAGGGAATGGGATATCTTCTTGGCAGCAACTCGGATGCAGCCTCCTTAGCCAGTGAATCTGCCTTCTCATTCCCGGACACACCTACATGTGCTGGAACCCAACAAAATTGAACTGTTATACCTCTCCGTCCAATAAGGAAAAGCCATTCTAAAATCTTTAAAACTAGAGGGTTATTAGAATTAAAAACTTCCATAGCTTGAAGGACACTCCTTGCATCACTAAAAATTGTAAAATTACCCTCCTTCTCCAACGCTATTTTCTCAATAGCGGTTAATATGCCATACAGTTCGGCAGTAAATATGGAAGCGGTCAGAGGAAGTGCACCTCTACAATTAAAACCATTACTATGTACTCCAAATCCAACGCCAGCATCAGATTTGGAGCCATCAGTATAGATAAAAGTTGATCCTCTATGTTCTTTAACATGTTCATTAAAAAGAGACCTGGCTTCTATGTCTGACATATTCTTCTTATCTCCAATAAAATATTTACAAAAAGATATCTCTGGTAACTTCCATGGAGGCGTTGATGATACCTTGAATGGAAGTACCTTATTTCTAATTATATCCAGACTATTTAATAATCGTTTCACCCGAAAGCCATAAGGTTGAGGAGATTTTGGGTGCAACTCAAAGTATGATGCGTGTCTTACAAGGCTTGCAGTCTGAAAGGCTAGAGAGTTAGGGAGTCTTTGCAATCTAAACCAATACCGAAGAATGGAAGACATTCGGTAAAGGTCTAGAGGTAACTCTCCAGCATCAACAAGGAGACTTGGGATAGGCGAGGTTTTAAAAGCTCCAGTAGACAATCTAATACCTGCATGATGTATCGAATCTAATATTTTTAACCGGCTTGGGGTGGCTGAAGAATATACCTCACAACCATAACTAATTTTGGAAAAAATCAAGGCCTTGTATAATTTTAAAATAGTATTGCGGTCTGCCCCCCATGATGTATGGGACAATACTTTTAAGATATTCAGAGCTTCAACACATTTAGCTTTTAGCGCTTTTAGGTGAGAAACCCATGTAAGTTTACAGTCAAATATCAAACCTAAAAATTTGGTTTCCGATACACATGGTATCCGTTGACCTTTAATGTATATATCCGGGTCTGGATGTACTCCCCGGATACGACAAAAATGGACAATGGTAGTTTTACTTGTCGAGAACTTAAATCCATTCATGTCAGCCCACTGGATAATTTTATCAATAGAGAGTTGGATTTTTCTCTCAACCATTGCCATTCTAGTGCCAGCAAATGATATTGAGAGATCATCCACAAATAATGTTGAGAGAACATCCTGGGGAATGGCTGAGGATATCCCATTAATTGCTAGTGCAAAAAGGGTTACACTCAGCACACTACCCTGAGGAACTCCTTCTTCCTGGCACTTACTCTCTGATAGAGTTTCCCCCACTCTCACTTGAAAAACTCTACGTGAAAGAAATGCCTGAATAAATAGTGGCAGCTCTCCTCTCAATCCCAATTCATGAATGGTTTTAAGAATACCATATCTCCATGTGGTATCATATGCCTTTTCAAGGTCAAAAAATACTGTAACATGGTGCTGTTTGGAAGCAAAGGCTTCACAAATAGAAGACTCAAGTCGTATCAACACATCAGTCGTTGAGTGCATTTTTCGGAATCCACATTGAATCGGTGATAAAATACCTTTCTTTTCAAGGTACCATATCAGCCTTGCATTGACCATCTTCTCCATGATTTTACATAAACAAGATGTCAATGCAATAGGACGATAGTTTGCTGCTAAAAACTTGTCTTTACCGGGTTTTAAAAAGGCTAAAATAATGGCTAGTTCCCAAACAATTGGGTAACTATGATCATGCCATATTCTATTAATAATGCTTAAAATAAATAGCTTTGTATTAAAATGTACATGTTTAATCATTGCATATGGAATTCCATCGGGTCCAGGGGCTGTATCGTTGCAATGAGCAAGTGCGGAATCAAATTCTCTTTCAGTGAAAGGAGAATTATACGACTCTTCCCTTCTTGTTGCAAAATTTAAAATTTTCTTTTCTTCAGTGCTCCTATACTGGTGACCAGGGGCTCCTTCATACTTGCTGGATACATTTGAAAAATGATTAGCCAAGGCATTGCTAACTTCATTTGCTTCAGTTACATACTGGCCATTCACCTTCAACACTGGTGGTGGGTTGGGGGTGAATTTGCCAGCTATCTTTTTTACTTTCCTCCACACAGAAGATAGTGGTGTTCTACTGTTAATGGAGGAAACAAAAGACATCCATGACTGGCGCCTTGCTTCTTTCATGGCACGACGGAACTGTGCTCTACATTTCTTGTACATAATTAAATTCTCATCAGTTCGGAGTCTACGCAATCGTGTTAGAGATCTTATTGTGGCTCTGTGGAGTGCAGTTAGTTCTGAAGACCACCACGGGACTGGTCGTCGTTTGAATAACCCTGTTGTTTTGGGAATTGAATTGACTCCTGCTGTATGAAGAGTTCCATTCAGCAGGTCTATAGCATCATCAATACTTTCAAACTGTTCTGCTCTCCCTTCGATTTCACTTAGCTCAGAAAATTTAACCCAGTCTGCCTTGTCTAGATTCCAACGTGGCGATCTTTGCAAAGGTGGACCCTTGTTGGTGTTTATAATGATTGGTGCATGATCACTAGTATGCCAATCATCTAATGTCCTCCAATCAAAATCAAGAAGGCAGTTAGAGCTTGCAATTGAAAGGTCAATGCATGACAAAGTACCTGTCTGAACATGGAAGTGCGTGGGCTCTCCTGTATTAAGGAGCCTCACATCCTCATTCTCCACAATTGATGAGATAATATTGCCCCTTGTGTTGGCCAAAACATCACCCCATAAAGGATGTCTACCATTCATATCTCCCAGTAAGAGAAAAGGTTGAGGGAGTTGTTGAATAACTTCTGCTAAATCATCATATAAAATATCATCATTTGGAGGTAAGTACAGAGAGCATATTGTATATTTTCTCCCTATATCAATTTGTACAACAACTGCCTGCAGGGTTGTACGTATAGACATGGGTATTTGGGGAACATCTCGACGAATGTACATGAGACTTCCGCCATGGCTCCCTGCTTGTTGATTATATGGTGTTCTATAGCTAACATACTCTCGATGACTAGGAGTGTTAGAATCAAGCATACTTTCCTGTAGACATACTATTATGGGGGAATGCTCATGAATTAGGAGCTTAAGTTCTTCATATTTCGCCCTCAAACCCTGACAGTTCCATTGCAAAATGGAGGAGAAAACTATGGATTATTTCTGGAAGACGTCTTGGGTGAGGTCTTCCCATTAGCAGTTTTTAATCTAACATTATTACTTGTAGGTTTCTTCAGAGATGGTCTTGTTATGTTGGGTTTTACGTTGGAGTTTTTCTTTGTATCTTTTTTATATATTTGTTGAGGGGGATGGTGGACCTCAACTTGAATTTCTGATTTATTTAAATTGTCTTCTGGTTGATCGCCAACATCAACAGACAAAACATCATATTTATTTGATGTCATAATTCTAGTATTTCTTATGGAAGGGGGTGAGAGAGATGGAGGTCTCTCTCTTTTACGATTAATAGGTTGCAAGTTACCAGGTTTTTGTACCTTCCCCACTACAGGTACACCTGATAACTTGGTGTCAGGTGGAATCTCCATTAAATCAGGCAAGGATATGGCCTGGGAGAGGTTAGTACTATCCTTTGTAATGGGGGACAAAGGTTTGATAGTGGTGGGCAATGTCTTTTTGTTGATACTCAATGATAAATCTTTAGGAGGAGATGTTCTTGTCTTATGCAGCACTTTATCAATAGATTGTGAATTCCTTTTTCGAGAACTACCTACAGTAGTAGGTGGGTGAGATGATTCCCGAGGAACTTTTTCTCCTGTTTTTAATGTTTTGCATAAGTATTAGATTTATTTAATAATCTCTTGGCATGCCCCACGCTTACATGTTCAATAATTGATTTATTGAGGGCAGCCTCTTCTAACTTATAAAACTGGCAGCTCCTATCATTAGATTTATGATTAGAGTTGCAGTTTAAGCACCTTGCCTCAAGTGTACAATCCCCATGGTAAATTTTGGAGCAAGTATTACAAATTTTTTCATTATTGCAAACTTTGGAAGGATGTCCAAATTTAAAGCAATTATAACATTGCAGTGGCTTCTGCTTAAAAGGTTGAACTCTGATCCTTTCGTTTTCTATGTCTATGTGGAAAGGTACATCAGCATCCTGGAAAGTAAGAACAATCATTGATGTTCCAGGTACTTTATGTACTTTCCACACTGATAGGGGACACATGGCCAATATCTCCTCTTCAGTAAATTCATACAGATCCCTATTAAAAACCACTCCCCTTCCATAGCTAAAGTTTAGATGGGGTTTGATGTCCAATTTTATATCATCATTTACTGTCTTCAAATTAGACAGTATAACAGACTGTGTGTATGACTTGGCCTTTATCAAGAAACTTTTCTTCCCGAATCGAGATATATCTCCAGGTGCGATCGTACCTACCTTCCTCTGAAGAAATTTGCATATCTTGAAATAATTTTCCGTACCTCCTACAGATTGAGCAAGAAGCCACATTGGTGGTTTTGGCTTTCTTTGGGATGGTATATCTGCCTCTATATCTTTATCAGCCCAGTCTGCTGGTCTGTAGACATCCAGATCTTTAGGTGCCCCATCACACAGAGCACCCTTAACACTCATATTACCTACTTTAATATCAACAATGTTACAGCTTGCATTAAATGCTTCCTCGTGACAATTAAATGATAACTAAGATTCCCAATTATCATCTTGAAGTTTCATTCTAATTTCTTTTATTGATCCGTAACACTCAAATATTTTATGTAGCACATCATAATTAACTTCTAAAGGGATTTGGGTAACGTGCAGGACTTTCAGTTTTCCTGTGTTGCCCAAATTACCCTTTTTCCGAATGTTTAAAGAACAGTCCTTTTTAGTTCCTACGTCGTCAACGGAGTTTTCTTTAAATGAATTGCCAGAGGTCGTCAACAGTGCCGGGGGCGAGTCAGCATATCCAGGGGAGGTGGGGTCATTCTCACAAGAATTCATCGGAATAAAGAAAAGAGAAGAGTGATTTTTTGAATAGTTTGATTTACCTGCTTGAGAACATTAAGGCATCACATGTTGGGAAGGAAATTTGCACTCTCCACTACCGGCACAGTGAGAGTATACTTCCCAGATGGTCCACTCCATACCCTACCCGAAGGATAGCATCAAAACAGATATAGAGGCACAGGTGTAAGCTGAACCCGCCTGTTAGGACTGAGACCAAGAAACTATGGAATCATCCTCCCCATATCTGTAATGACGGGCTTCCGGCCAGAAGCCGAGAGTCCTACCCCAAGCATTGGATCCCCCTGGATTCCGAAGACCCAACACTTGGAATAGTTCCGCCAAAAAGGTCCAAACCATCTTCGGGATGGCTGAGATCATCCTATACACTCACATATAGCTTTGAGCACAAAGGCCTCCCAACCGCGACACCTTTCACATTCATCAAAGCAGGCAGCAATACCGGATGCAGAAACATCCGCCCAAGTGGCAATAACAGATGTAGAAACATCCATGCCATAAAGAGATAAAAAAAAAATGATAAACATACATATATATGTAAAAATATACACATATACATATGGAAAATTTTACTCATAGGGTTGGGACAGCATCATGAAAGAAAGTTTATAATATTAGGAGAAGGTTGAAGCAATATAAAGAGGAAGAAAAAGATAAGAAAGAGAGAAATTTAGATTCGAACTGGGGGAGCAATTTCCCCAAGTTCGAGAGCCCTCTTGCCCGTCACGAAGTTTCAGCACGGGAATAAAATGCCGTGCTGAAGCTCAGTGACTTCATCAAGGCATTCTCTCATTAAGAGGGTCTCGACTGAGGAAAGGCTTTGCAACCATCCTCAGCCTTGCTATCCTGTCGTCTGATGGAAGGGCTCTGTGGAGATCGGTGTCTAATATCATGCCTAGATATACCAGTCATTGTGTTGGGAGCAGAGAGGACTTCTCGAGATTTACCATGATCCCTAGATCTTGGCAAATTCCCAGAAGCCTGTCTCGGTGTCGAAGAAGGGTCGACTCCGAGTCTGCCAGGATCAGCCAGTCGTCCAGATAATGAAGGAGACGGAGGCCGTTCCTGTGCGCCCACGAAGATATCAGTGTGAACACTCTGGTGAACACCTGAGGTGCTGTGGAGAGACCAAAACACAGCACCTTGAACTGGTAGATCTTGTTGTCTAGGCTGAAACGTAGGTACTACCTGGAAGACGGATGGATTGGGATCTGGAAGTACGCGTCCTTCAGATCCAGTGTGCACATGAAGTCTTGCGGTCTCACTGCAAGTCTGACCGTGTCTGCTGTCTCCATGCTGAACGAAGTTTGCTTGACAAACTTGTTCAGGGCTGAGAGGTCGATGACGGGTCTCCAGCCTCCAGACGCCTTCTTTACAAGAAAGAGTCGACTGAAGAAGCCTGGGGAGCCGTCCACGACCTTCTGGAGAGCATCCTTCTTGAGCATGGTCTCGACTTCTGCCCGAAGGGTCGAAGTTTAGCGCAGGCTTTAGGAATCTTGTTGAAGATCTCATTGGAAAAGTCTACCTGAAAGGCATAAAGCATTGGTCTGGCTAGGGCAGATTTACATGTAGTAATCGTATTGACTGCTAAACCTTGTTCATGAAGATGGATGAAGAAGGACAAACAGAAATCTGTAGAAATCTCCTTAGGTTTCTTCGCCTTGACAAAAGCCACCCACTTCTTCCAGGAAGACATATTGTCTTCTTGTTGACTTTGACTTGTATTCTTCTAAGAAGTTAATACTGTCCCTAGAAATCCCGAACCGTTTCTTGACCGCTAAGGCAAGAAAATCATGATATGAAGGTTCTGGGTTTTCACTGATGAAGCTGAGACAGTCAATTTCTGCACTTGCTGAGTCAGAACTGGGTCCGGCAACGGGATCAGCTTCAGGCGTAGTTCCGTTACTAGATGGAACCAAACGCTGTTGGGCCACTTGTGGGCCACTATTGCTGCTGTCCCTCGAAAGGATCTCAGTTTGTCGAGGACTTTCAGCAGAAGGTTGGTTGGAGGGAATAGGTAGATCTTGGACCATCTGTTCCAATCTATGGACATTGCATCCATTGCTTCCGCTAGAGGATCCTCGTACGGGGCTACGTACCCGGGTAGCTTCTTGTTGTCGCTCGTTGCGAAGAGGTCTATCTGCAGTCCTGGGACTTTGCGTAAGATGAAGGAGAATGATCTTGCGTCTAGGGACCATTCTGACTCTATCGGTTTGATCCTGGATAGAGCGTCCACTGTCACATTGCGGAACCCTTGAAGGTGGAATGCTGACAAGTGCCATCTCTTCTTCTCCACTAGGCGGAGGATGGCTAGCATCACTTGGTTTAAGTGAGGCGATCTCGAGCCCTGTCTGTTTAGGCATCTCATTATGACTTCGCTGTCTAGAACCAGACGGATGTGGATTGAGCAGCGGAGTTTCAGTTTCTTCAGAGAAAGAAAAACTGCCATGGCTTCCAGAAAATTGACGTGGAAGGTTTTGAAGAGGGGAGACCAGATTCCTTGGACTTTCTGATGATGAGAGTAACCTCCCCACCCTTCTTTCGAGGCATCCGTGTGAACGGTGACTGACGGTGGAGGTGTTTGTAAGGGAACCTTGTTCCTTAGGTTCTTGGCCTCCAACCATGGCTTGAGTAGTGATCGCAGACGATTTGGTATCGGTCTTTGTAGATCTCTTCGAGCGTTTGATGCGTATTTTCTCCTAACTCCTGATGCATCTTTTAATTGTGCTCTCAATACTGGATCTGTCAGAGGCGAACTGGAGGGACCCCAACACTCTCTCCTGTTGCCTTCTTGATATCCTTGCGGACTGAAGAAGTCTTTTGACAGATCCTGCTATCTCTTTCCTTTTCTTTGATGGAATGGAAAGGCAGTGTGACTGCAAGTTCCAGTGGACGCCCAGCCACTGAAACTTTTTAGCTGGAGACAGTCAAGATTTTTCCAAGTTGATCTTGAATCCTAAGTGTTCCAGGAACCGGATCACTTCCTTGGAGGATTGCCTGCACTCTTCCTCGGATGCTGCCCACACCAGCTAGTCGTCCAGGTAGGCTACCACCTGGATTCCTTTTAGGCGTAGTTGATGAATGACTGCATTCGCAAGCTTGGTTAATACCCTTGGAGCTATGTTCAGACCAAAGGGCATGCCTCTGAAAAAGTACTTTCTTTTTTGTAGTTTGAATCCTAGGTAGGGGGAAACTTGACGGCTGATTGGAACGTGCCAGTACGCATCCGTCATGTCTATGGAGACTGTGTATGCCCGTTTGGGCAAAAGGGTCCTGATGTGTTGAAGCGTCAGCATTTTGAACTTGTAGTTCACTATGAACTTGTTGAGTGGTGACAAGTCCAGAATGACTCTGAGCTTTTCCGAGTCCTTCTTCGGAACACAAAATAGCCTTCCTTGGAATCTAACAGACTTCGCCTTCAGTATGACTCTTTAGTTCAAGAGTTCCTGAACATATTCTTCCAATATGGGGGTTGAGTGTTGGAAGAATTGAGGGAAGTTTGGTAGAGTTGAGCTCCAACTCCACCCTAGTCCGTTCTTGATTAGGCTGTGGGCCCAGGGATCGAAGGTCCAACGATCCCGGAAGAGGAAAAGTCTCCCTCCTACCGGTAGCATCTCACTTTGAGTGCTGGGTGGAGGATTTACCTCCTTGGCCACATCCACCTTTGTTGCCCTTACCTCTGAAGGGGCGTCTGGAGGATCCTCGAAAGGAACCTCGAGACTTCGGCCGAAAGGTTGTCAACTGCCTTTCAAAAACTGGGGTGAACACAGGCGACTGGGTCGCCAGCGTTTGGGGCACCAGTTGGAAGGTGGTGGGTGGTTGTGCCACCGTCTGGGACACCGTGGCCACGGGAAGCTGTTGCTGTTGTTTAGGCCGAGAGGGCACTCTTGGTCGTTTCGATTTATTCTTCGGCTGGGGACCCTCATCAGCTGAAGATTTTCTTTTAGAGGACAAGCCCCATTTAGAGAGGAGGTTTCTGTTCTCTGTAGCGGCTTTGTCCACGACCTCTTTGACCACTTCGCTTCGGAAGAGGTCTTTTCCCCAGATGTTGGAAGCTATCAGCTTCCTTGGTTCGTGTCTCACCGCAGCCGAGGCGAACACGAACTCTCTGCAAACCCTTCGGGCTTTAATAAAGTTGTACAGGTCCTTGGTGACTGTCTAGACCATGTACATGTCTGGGGTATCCGGGATGCTTGCCATTGTCTCTAGGCCGGTCTGCAGAGACAAGGAAGCAGCAAGAAGTTCTTTTGTCTCCTGTTCTCTGCGCAGGAGAAAATCTGACAGCTTCGAGAGGTCTTCGCCGAACTGTCGTCCGGCAATATCTGCCTCCAGCTTCCCAACTGTGAAGGTGTTATGAACATCCTTCCAGTCTGCATCGTCTGATGGGAAGGCAAGGGAGAAAGGTCTACACTCTTCCAGTGTAGGGCATGGTTTCCCTGCCTCAACTGCCTTTAAGGCTGCCTTAAGCCCTTTGTCCATAAAGGGAAAGGCACGTTTGGGGTCAGCAATGAAGGACGGGTGCTTCTTGCTGAGAGCCGGCACCTTGGAGCTAGTAAAGCCCCTCTCCTTCAAGGTGGTTGTATATAAGGCCTGGGCCTTAGAGAGTTCAAGGACAATGGTTTCCTTCGGCTCTGTCTCCTCTTTGGATGCAGGTTCCGTCTTTAGACGGACATAGCAATCCGGGTAGGCCCCTTTGCTGGGCCAGAACTCAATTTCCTCTACTGGGACAGTGCCCAGTTTTTCAGAGAGGAAGATCTTCCCCCCCAACATAGGCATATGCTCTGCGTACCTCCAGGGGTTGACGTCAGAGAAGGCGGGAAGATCCTTGACGTTTAGCTTCTTCGGGGCTAAACGTGTTGCGACCAGCTGATGCATTTCCGTCCGAAGAGAAGCCTCTTTCTCGGACGATTTCTCCTTTATGTCCTGCACCATGGACAACAGCGAGTGCAACGTACTCGTGATGGAATCTAACTGGGGTGCAGCGGAAGAAGTCGAAGGAACCGGCTCAGTCATCGTGGCTGATGATACCGAAATCGTTTCGGCTTTCTCGACTTCAGCCTCAGGTGGAACGTCATCCGCCTGATCCAGTTCCTCCACTAGGAGATTGTTCTCAGTCTCCTCCGAGACAACTGACATGTTGTCCTCTAATTGGATGCTCTCCAGGGCATCCGAAACTTCAGATTCTACCGGAATCTGAACAAGGGGAATCTCAAGTTGAGCCTGGGGAATAACCGCATCCGAAGATACCCTAGGGAAAAGACAAGCCCCATCTTTTCATTAGGAAGATATGGGCCAGAGGCGTTCTTCTGGAAGCCCCTGACCCATTTTCGCAGCATCTCCCTTGCTGCGTCCCTTGACTCAGTAGACTTTTGGTCGTCAAAAGCCTCTTTAACCAGTTTTTCACAAACGGTACATACCTGTGGGTCCCAGTACTTGAGAGCCCCCTTGGTGATTGCGCAGCGAGCGTGGGCCCTGCACATGTCATGGCCGTAGAGGTTCTTACTACGGACCCTGCGAAAGTTGTTCCCGCACTCGGGATGCTCCTCCTGTAAAGAAAGAAAAGCATATATGTATTCGGTGAAATTCTCAGATTTCAGCATACATATTATTAATAATATTAGCTTGGATAGGGTAAGCTAGAGTTAGGAAAGATACCTACATGTGTTTCCTGTCCAGCCAATTGCTATGACCTCCTCCGATACTGAATGCAAATTTCTTTAAGAATTTTTAGGGGAAGATGATATCCTTTGATATAGTGTCTTCTTGACACAATCTTCCAGGTTCAATATTAGGGATTAAAGACAATAATGGTTAATAACCATTAATGGAAGAGAAAATCGCTCTCTTATATGTGATGGTCTCACAAAAGGCTGCCCATGAAGCACCTTGTAGGTTGGAAAAAACTTTTGGGCTACAGCACGGACTGTCGCAGGCATGCCGCCAGTCCTGCCAGGCCTGCCGGCACATGCCAAACCTGCTGGCATCTGCCGGGCAAGCCGGCACATGCCAGTCTATTCTGGGCTATTGAAGGCAGTTACTGACTTCAAAGTAATGGGCGGCAGGCCGCCGGCAACGGCTCTGCCGGCCGGCAGCCGAGGAACCTTCCATCAAGTAGGACCTGGCGGCAAATGTCCAAGTTATGGGTGGCCGGCTGCCGGCCGGCAACTCAGTAACCGGCAGCCAGTCCCAGCATGTCTATTGTCGTTGGGTTGTCGATCAGCGACGCCCATAGTAAGCGGCGGCAGAGCAACTGCCGGCCGGCAGACAATTGACATGGCCCAGTAAAACGAAAGGTAGAGAAAAAGAGAGGATGGAGGAAGACAAGACTCAGCCTTGCCGGCCTACATCCAGAATGAGGGTTCAACTGGAAGGGGGAATTATATTTGGGCTACCACCCAACCATATCCCATCTATATGGGCTATGGAAGGCAGTCCAAGGGAGGACTGAAGAACACTCTAAAGAATACGAGGGTACCTGCCGGCAGCCGGCTCGGCCGGCGGCAGACAGGGAACCTCAGGCCAGTTCTACAAATAACCCTTAGGGTCAAATGTAGAACGACGGCCAGGAGGGTGTTGGCTCATCCAACACGAAAGAGACAGAGGGGAGGGGGTAGATGTCCTACAAGTAAGGTAATGCCTGAAGGCACCACCCAACTTAAGGGATTCTGTTCTCATGGAGTAACCTCAGGTGGGAGAAATCATTTCCCCAGGTTGGGTTAGTCAAGTGAGCGAGCGGCCCATAGGACACAATCTCACAAGAGAACAGAATCTCGTACCAGAGACCTTAGGCAGTGAAGAAGTAATTTCTTTGGTCTAAGATCTACCAGCACAGGACTGTCTGCTAGGCCAAGGAAGGAGGGATTGTCATACAAAACCCTCCACGTATGGACTAGGGAGGTGTAGCCTCCTGTAAAAGCAGCTTAACCTGACATGGGAAATCATTTCACCAAGACAGTAAGATGCCTAACACATATTTATTACTCTGATGTCCCGTTCTAAACTCAAAACCGACTCAGTGGTTAAGAGAAAGAAAACGAAACGTCTCAGTAAAACTTTGCCAGAACTCGGTTCGCAGCAAAGTAAACTGGGAATAGCCTAGGCTAATCAGAGGGAAGGGGGATTGCTCTTAAATCTCCTAGGAGATTAGTATCGACTTAAAAGGTATAGGAGGTGTCAGTCTCCCCTTAAAAGACAATACAAGAGCAATGGGGACATGTATGAAAGTATACTAAAGCCCCTAGGCCAGTAGCCTAGGTGCATTGAGAATTGTTCACCGAAACTCTCTGTATACTATCTTGGAAGAGGAAAACATAAGGCAGTACTATCATAAATGTGTAAAACATTGCCCGAGCTTCAATAAAACTTTACCAAGAAAGTTATATCATGCATGAAGTGTGTAGGTGCCTAGGCTGGGAAGCCTAGCACTCGTGAGGCTCGATATAAATAGCCAAATCCACGACAAAGCAAAACTGGCAAGAGCTTATATTTACACAATTCAAAGATATTACTTAACTTTCCAGAAGCTGATGAGGCTGGTGAAGACATCATAGTGAGAAATAACTCCAAAATAGCGAGAGAGAACACGGGATAACACCGGTCAACGAAGCTACGAGAGAAAGAATGGCTTGGTGGCGCCTCACATTGGCAATTTGGCGCACTATTTACAGTGCAGTAGGAGTGTCGAGAGCATTGTCTCTTTAACAACTCTCCTTATTCTTGCCACTCTTTCCCCTCGAAGCGAAAGCGCTATTGAGGGTGTAGATAGCCATGAGACGTGTCAAGAATACGTTCTCTGATATTACGCGATATCCCTTTTAAAATTTTAAGGGATATTCGCTCCAGGAGTTAGAATTCTGGATACCTTTGGTAAATTCTCTGGGATATATCACTGTACTGTAGTCAAATATACCTAGGAAGCTACTAATGAAGGAACTTCCATCACGACAACATGGCCTGAGCCCAAAAATGGCTGTTGTAGAACAACATCCGGGACTTATGAAGAAGTACTTGTAAGCTGTTAATTAGTTTTAAAACACCACCTGACAAATACGTCATTGTAAATGCACAGAAAGCTCCCCAAACCATGGGAATAAACGCATACGCAAAAAGTCCCCTTCAGTCTCTCAGTCTTCTCAGATGTAAACAATGGACTTAAGAGTGAAAAACATACTTCACATTTTAATAGACCGATATGTAAGTTATTATGCCACAACCTCTATCAAACATATAGAGAAAAATATCAATCTAGCCAGCACTCGTCTCTTTATCATAGTGAATTCCAGTTTCGCTAGAAATTAGAGTATCATATATTAACCAAATAATGTCATCTCATCGAATTTTACTTCATTTCAATTACCAGTTTTTAGTGTGTAGTGGGGAACGAAGTAGTCGAACTGGCTGTTCGGTTTGTTTACGGTTGAAATGAAGGTCAAATTCAGTTAAACCACATTATTTACTACTGGAAAACACATATTTTCTGTTCGAAATGTTTCCACGTCCGTAAACATAATTTTACCCAAAACCATTAGAAGGACGTGAAGCGAGTCTTATATATATATACTTTAATTTTTGGTATTTTTGTAGTGAATTACAGGGCAATGTAACCTAGGAAAAAAACTACTGTTTCTTATAGAAAAAATTACGCTCTCTTCAAAAATGACACTCGTTTCCGTCGCAAATGAATAGTTTCAGAAATATATATACATCTATATCCTACGATAATGGGGGACCCCCAGTGGGAACTCGGGGTTTTGGGTGGGGAAAACATACTGGGGAAACGATATATAATTTTTTCCTATAGCAAATAACGTGAATTAATCGAATTTGATGTTCAACCAATTCGGATAACTTTGAGTTGCACGGTGTCACTTCTCTTACGAACGAACGATAACATTAGCAACGTTACCAATAATACACAGTGTTACCAACGTTGACGTATGGTACACAGAGTTACCAACGGCACGCTGACATTACTAAAGATAGTAATGATAGATATTTCCATATGTATTTTAAATAATTTCTCCATATAAGTTTTACTCAATATATATAAAGTACAAAAAGGGCACAGAACCTAACAAACCCACCTAACCTAGCCTAGTAGTATGACAGGTCACAAAATAACATTTGATCTACATCGGACGTTGGCAGCACTGGTTACTGTACTTTTTCATGACACAATATTTGTAACGGCGACTCCAAAGTTTATCCAGATATACTGTTTTGTATTTTCCTCCGGTTATTATAATTTCAAGAAGGTAATGTATAGAGAAGAAAAGGCTTGTTTTACGTTTATATATCGATTCCCCAGTATGTTTTCCCCACCCAAAACCCCGAGTTCCCACTGGGGGTCCCCCATTATTGGAGGATATAGATGTATATATCTTTCTGAAACTATTATTTTACGACGGGAACGAGTGTCATTTTCGAAGAGAGCGTAATTTTTTTCTATAAGAAAAAGTAGTTGTTTTCCTAGGTTACATTGCCCTGTAATACACTACAATGAAACCTAATTTTCAGCCACTTATATGAACCCTATATGTTTCCAAATGGTTATCTAGTGTTTATTTTGCATTTCTGACCATTATTATTGCTGCAAATCACTCATTTTTTAGCATTTTCCCAACCCGCCCCCCCCAAAAAAAAAAAGTTTACCACTGGGGTCTCCTAAAATTGTCTTTATATAAGGGGGTCGAAAACCTCTTGAACGGGTGGTTTGCCCCTATAAGCATGGTAAAAATGTCTAAAATACAAGATAGCGAGTAGGAAAAATATATGGTTCGTGTATTTGGCTGGAAATTAAAGTATTATATATTTACCAAAATAATAAATAGAGATTCTTTTCTGTCTTCATATCCAGTTATAAAAAAAAATAAGATTAACATACCTTGGACAGCTAGACCTCCCATCACTCGACTTCTACTTTTTTACTTTACTTTTGGATGACACTCTTGGCCCTCTTTCTGCCGAAGTCGGTAGCTACAGAGGGCACGACGAAGACATCAATTTAGACCTTGTAGAAGGGGTCCATCTCACCCGATTGGTAACAATCAACAAAGATGTGCGTCTTCAGTTTTCTCTTGAAAACATCGCAGTTCAAGCTCTGCTTCACCTCTAAGGGGAGCTTATTGAAAATTCTAGGAGCGCTTCTTTCAAAGGCTCTAGTACCAACATTGGTCCTGCTTCTCAGTTCCTCGAGACGATATGGATCGTCACTGTGTCTCAAGCTAACTACAGTATCAGGGCGAAAACTCTTCAACATATTTCTCATATACGAAGGTTTCTCAAATTTAAGTGCTTGGTACGTTAGGACACAAATCTTGAAAATAATCCTCGCTTTTATAGGCAACCAGTAGAGCTTGATAAGCGTTGGCGTGATCCTCTCACGGGGGGACAGGCCTTTTATTAGTCTAGCAGCTCTATTAAACACATTTTGTATCTTCCTCAAATTGTAGTTTGGTAAACCATAGTACAACACATTACAATAGTCTAGCCTGCTGATTACGTAATTGTGTATCAGCAATGTTAAAGTTTTTGTGTCAAGGTATTTCTTTAAAAAGGCAATAATTCTCAGGTGATAGCCTGCAATTCTGGTTACTCTATTTATATGCTCATTAAATGACAGACCGCAATCGAAAACAATACCTAAGTTTTTGATGGGATTTATCACATCAAAATCATTTTCAAGCACTCTAAGTTTCACAATATCAAGTCTTCTCAAATCATGCTTTTTCCCAATAAGCAGACACTCCGTTTTACTATCGTTTAACTTCAACTGTTTGGAATTCATCCATCTTTTAACATCAGTCATGACTTCATTTATTTTCCTTTCTGTGTCCTCTACATTACTCAATGACAGGTAGATTTGGGTGTCGTCAGCAAACAATTGAAAGTTCACCCCATGATTCCTCAGCAAATGCATCAATTCAATAGTGTAAATACAAAACAGGATAGGGCCCAGGACACTTCCCTGTGGGACCCCCCTGGCCAGTACTTTTGTCCTGGAGAAGGACCTGCCAATCTGAACACAAAAAGTTCTGTTTATTAAGAAAGTCTCCAAGTAATTCAGCGCCTCGCCCTTAATACCAATTGTTTTGAGGTCGTTTAGTAGTAATCCATGTACGACGGTGTCAAACGCTGCACTCAGATCAAGCAATACTAGAATGCCACACATTCCCTCATCCATCATAACCAGCAGATCGTTTACTATCGAACATAATGCAGTCTCCGTAGAGTAAAATTTCCTATATGCCGATTGATTATCAGGAAAGACATGGGCTACTTCAAGATAGTCCATCAACAGGTCCAAAATTACATTTTCAATTATTTTCGAAAGAAAAGACAAGTTAGATATAGGTCTATATGAACTCAAACTTTGGGGATCTAAAGAGCCCTTCAATACTGGTTTGAGAATTGCATATTTCTCACTCTCCGGAAACATTCCAGCTCGAATGCTAAGGTTAACAATTTCTAAATACACCCGCAGGAGATCATCAAAATATTCACCTCCAGTGACATCAGAAATCGGAAATGGATCATTATCACAATAAGTACTCTTTACTTTACTGACAATTGACTTGATCTTAATGAAGTCTACTGTTACAAAACGATTGAACTCGTTTTCACTGGTGGCCACCTGATGTAGGTTAAACCGAGCTACCTCCCCAAAGCCACTAATCAAATCAAAATTTTATTTACAAAGAAATCTGAGAACTTGGCTGGAAGTTCCCCATCAGAGAAACCCTCAGGGAGAGTTATTTTCTTTTTGTTACCAGTCAAATTATTAATAACAGAATACAGCTTTTCTATATCTAAACCAAGTTCATCAATTTTTCTTTTATAATACTCCCTTTTCTTTTTCCTGATTAAACTATTCAGTGCATTACGTGCGGTACAATACTCAATTTTAGAAGCCTCATTTCTCGCAGCCCTCCATCGTCTCTCTTTTCTTCTTTTAACTCTTTTTGCCACCGAGACCTCATAATCATACCAGGGTGCATTGTCCTTTACCACTATTTCCCTCTCAACGAGGGGACACTCACTGTCATACAATTGTCCTGCAGAACTTTTGAACAGAGAAACATAACAGACAAGACAGCTTCTTTTATTCTCAAAGCCATGTTCACATAGATCAGATGTCTTTTGACCAATTTCATCTATAATCTTCTGGAGTAATTCATCCTTATTTAGGTTTCTCTTGTTTCTATAAAGAATCTTCTTTCTTTGTTTGGAAAATATCCTAATTTCCAACTTAAACTTGATGATCATATGTACAGGAGACAAAACACATAAATCGTCCACATCAACACCATGAACCAGATCATTGTCACTTTCACTGAAAATTAAGTCTAGCATGTGACCGGTAATTGATGTATTATTATTGACTCTATTTTGATAACCAAGTATATTCATTGTTTCAATGAAATCATTCGCATGTTGATTTTCTGGATTATCAACCCAGAAATTGAAATCCCCGCACACAAACACTTCATGTCCGACTACGTTCAAACTTTCAAGGTATAATCTAAATTCATCAAGAAAAAGGATCTCACTTGAATTAGGGCTTCTGTATACTACAATGAATACTAGTTTTCTTCCACCGTACACGCAACTGACCTGCATAAGTTCAAAATTAACAGTTATGGGCACTTTTTCTTTCTTTATTTTGGAGAGAGCGTTTGAGATAAAAATCCCAACCCCACCCCCCCTTCTATTGTTCCTAGGAACGTGGAGGAACACATGTGTGTCCGGCGTCATTTCCCAGATCTTAGCACTATCATAATTATTTAACCAGGTCTCTGTTAGTACTAACACATCTAACTCATTGTCATTTATATAATCCCGTATCTCATATGTTTTGTTTCCCACCAATTGAATATTCACCAAAGCACAGTTTAAACAACGATTAGAGTTAGTAGCCATGATCGGTTTTATTTCTTATTTTGGAAATTTCAATCTGTAAAACCGGACAACACATCTCATTGGCAGAATGGTTCACATCTACTTTACCAGCTTTAACACAATTTATGCACTTTTTCACATCCGAAGAGCAGTCTCCGAAAGAGTGATCTCCAGCACATTTCCCACAGCAAGGATCCCTCTCCTTGTCAGGACATCTTCCATGAACATGTCCATAGGTTAAGCAATGGTAACACATTGTGGCAAAGTATCTATCTCTCACCTTATACACACCCCATTCCAATTTAATTTCATCTCCCTTGTTATGAATTAATGCTCTCACTTCAGGATGACACTTTAATATATAGTGCTTGGTTGCACTGGCAGCATTCTTGTCAAAAATCAAATTTATCTTGCCTGTGATGTTTTCGATCGACTGCAGGTAATCATTTCTCTGAATAATTGTCTGCACAAGGTTGTCCTTATTTTCTTCAGCACTAACATTACAAATCATAATTTTAGGGAGCAATTTTTTTTATTTCGATACAGACAAATTTTCCAGATTTTTGACCTTCATAGCAGCCTCATCCCTCTGTTGTTCAGACTGAAAGTTGAGTATTACATTTCCTGACTGATTGAACCTGGTATCAACCACCTGCAGATCACTCAATGCTCTAGAAATGTCATCTTTCTTCTCCGAAGCTTTAAGTGCATTGTCCGTAGACTTCACTATGAGCGGGTGCTTTTTAGCTACACCTGCATACGTCTTGGGGGAAGAAGCCGAAGGGGGAAAAGACAATGTTGGTTGTTCAGCAATTTTTTCTACCTTAGTCAGTACCTTCTCTACTGATTCAACTTTAGTTTCAATGCTTTCTAATCTTTTATCCATTTTATCCAAAATCCCCATGAAATTACTAAGTTGCTTCATGATAGATTCTCCACCACGCAAATAGAATTTGAGCTTGTCAAGGCACGGAGTACAAACCCAGTTTACAAGTTCAACATCTATCTTAGGCAATTTGTGCATACGAACACATTTTCTGTGAGCCTACACTTCTAGTTTAGACCTAAGCAGAGATCCTTATATAGATATACAATCTAAGCACTAAACACACACACTTCACAATATAATGTGCAGTCCATAGGTATTCACTTTCATTTACACAACACTACAAGGACTGTTTGAGCTGTTTTCCTTGTGCTATATTATCACACAACCATAAACGGAAACTTCTTAATCTTCTTCTTCTAATTTTAGTAGGATATCTGACCCAATCTTTGGCGCCAACATACTCCTCTGTAAATATGATACAAAATAAAACATTAGATCTAATCAATGCAATTGACAAATTTTAGTGTTAGTCTGTAAGTAAATGTTAACTCCTTCATCGAATGGAATAAATGATATTTTAGCTCCCCCACATGATGTTTAATACTTTTTATTCAAACAATATCCATGCTCCCCCTTCTATTAAGCTTATTTCTATACCGCAAATATATCACACACTTTAAACAATACATTTACATTCATTACAACTAAAACAGCCTCTTGTGGTTTCTCTATTGTTGAAAAAAAATCGATGCATTAAATGTCGTCTCTTTACAAAAGAACATTTATGTGGGTTTAGAGACTAAATATAATCCCTATTCCTCTGTTGGATTGCTAGTTTTACAGTTGATTATAATGTGTTTAATAAATTAGTTTCAGTTAGAAATGTTATAAAAGCAGTTTTCACCCTCTCTTGTATATCCTTTTTTTCATGATTTCCTAATATATTATTCAAAGTGCAATTCATTTTAAGTTCTGTTAATTTTACTTTTAGATTCTTTCTTTACAGATTATATTTATTACAAATTATCATTGTGCTAAATGTCCTCCACTACATTGCATATGCTACATAGAGGTGTATATGCCATCTTGAATTTATATAAATATTCATTTACTCTAACATATCCAATTCTCACATTTCCCATTAAGGTTTCTATTTTTCTATTTCTACAATAAGCTGTATCTTAGTCTTCTATAATAGGCTTAAACGTACTGAGTCACTTACTTGATTTAATAACATCCCTGTGGAGAATTGTATTTCTATTAAGAATGAGCGGGACTTTAATACGGTAGTCTCCCTGCAACAAGCAGCAAAGATCAACAGGGAAGGATAGGAGCGCTAACACTCAATGGCACATCACTCTGGCAATAACTTTTGTGATACAGTTCACAAATCTTCACTTTAATAGTTAAGTGTTCTCCGTTCGGAGACCTAAAAAACACCACACGTGACCAAGCAATTAATTGATGGTCTAACTTACGTTTGTCAATCCAAGGTCATATGTAGGCATACAGTACTAAAAATTGGTGAAAAATGCTCCTCTGACAGCAATGATGGAGATAAAAGCTTCTTGGTGAATATATTAATCAAGACATCTTTGCTATCATGAACTTTGCATCTTTTGCCATATACTCTTGCTCAATGAAAGGTACATCCCCTTCTTAGACGTACTGTACATCTGAATTCTAAAAAGGTTTCGTCCGAACCGTCTAGACTCTAGAGCTAAAACATAAATTCATTACGAAATGTCTCATCATTTACCATCTCAAATCAGGCAAGGCTCAAGACTTTTCTAAAAGAATGTTATTTTACTAATGTGAGCTTGATCTATGACTAAGAGCAAACATGTTGCTTTTGAAACAAAAGTCATACTAAAAAGTAAAAAAAAAGTATTTTTGTGTCTATACCAAGGTAGGTTTCATGGTAATTATTCTTATACCTTGACAAATACTACTGTATAACAGGTGAAACTCCTAGATGACTAATCACTCTCTTCTTGTTCCTAGGCTCAGGTAATTTTTTTTATGTAGCCTTAATTTGCTCTAAAATACAGTAGCCTACGTAGGCATACCAAGAACGCATTCTGCTAAAAGACTACTTGGTTGGCATAAATTACTGTGTGCAAACTGGAAACTCTTATTCATCATATGAACCTTTAGACAGAGCGGTACCTCAGGGGGGTGTATTGGGCCTAATCTTATTCGTTATCTATACTATTAGTCTGTCAAAAATACTACAAAGGCTGGGAATGAAGTTCAAACTATTTACAGATGATACACAATTTTACTTCTCCATTAATGATATAGACGACACTATTGAAACTCTAAACCGAATTCTTGCCAGTGTTATGGAATGGATGACAATCAAACTAAAATTAAATGAAAATATAACGGAATTTATGATGGTTGGAAAGAGAAAACAGCGTAAGAAACTTGGGTGATATTCAAATACACATAAATAACAACTCTGCCCCGATACTACTGCAATACATTTGTTCAGTGACCACTCTCCTCTTGGTAAGTGTATAAAAGACTTTAGCTATGGTGAGGACCTCTTCTAGGAGAAGGACGCTCCAAAATCAAACCTTTGTTCTCTCGTCCTGAGTAGTGCCATAGCCCATGTACCATGTCCTTCCACTGTCTTAGATTAGAGTTCTCTTGCTTGATGGTACACCCGGGCATGTTGTTCCTACTTACTTTTCTTCCTCTTGTTTTTTTTTCTTTTTAGTTTTTATAGTTTATATGTGAAGGATCCTAATTTAATGTTGTTACTGTTCTTGTAATATTTCATTTTGATTGCTTATTCGTTTCTTGTAGTTTATCTATTTCTTTGTTTCTTTCTCACCGGGCTGCTTTTCCTTTTCGGAGCCCTTGGGCTTATAGTATCTTTTTTTTTTTCAACTAATATCCCGACTAGAGCTGATTAACTGTACGTAAGCTTCTCAGCTGATTAGACTTCATAGTTCATCTCCAGTGGTAATAGGCCTAGGTGGCCTTCTTGGGCTCCCCTTGGTTGGATTCTCCTAAAAGTAATATATATATATATATATATATATATATATATATATATATATATATATATATATATATATATAT
Source organism: Palaemon carinicauda (assembly GCF_036898095.1). NCBI lineage: Eukaryota > Metazoa > Arthropoda > Malacostraca > Decapoda > Palaemonidae > Palaemon > Palaemon carinicauda. The sequence continues at coordinate 262,539,694 of NC_090725.1, read as the reverse complement.
ATATATATATATATATATATATATATATAAACAAGTAAACCTGTAAAAAATCGCCAAGATTATTATTATTATTATTATTATTATTATTATTATTATTATTATTATTATTATTATTATTATTATTATTATCATTATTATTATTATTATTATTATTATTATTGAGGCTGCGTCAAACACTTGCCCACTGGGAGGAGGACTGAGGGAGGCCAATTCCTTCACCGCTGGCGAACTTACTTTTTGTTTTATGCGTCAATATTTCCCGACCCTCCATTCAGTAGCTTAGTCTCAACACACTTTCCAAACCAAAGTCTTTCGAGCCTCATGACAAAATTAACTCTACAGAACTACAAGGTTAATTTGAAGGGGTTAAATTTCAAGTATCGAATAGGTTTGTGAAAATTGATATCATAGCACGAATTTTGTTATAAATTTTTACATTTCCCCTTTAATTGCGGGTATGAGGATGAAGATGTATAAAACCTGTTAACTGTGCACAATTAATGGAGCTCTGTTTCAAGACGAATTAATTGAGTTAAAATATAACTTTGTTCATGAAGAAGCTGTATCGGTGAAATTTTATTGGTCACAAAATAAGCATTGGTGATCAGAAAGTCAATCTCTTTCTTTACCTGAACAGTAGCCTAAATGTTTACAATTCTATTGACAAAACATTATCATGTTACACGTTCTATTATTATTATTATTATTATTATTATTATTATTATTATTATTATTATTATTATTATTATTATTATTATTATTATTATTATTATTATAAGCTAAGCTATAACCCTATTTGGAAAAGCATGATGCTATAAACCCAAGGGCTCCAACAGGGAATAAATTGTCCAGTGAGGAAAGGAAACAAGGAAATAAATAAACTATAAGAGAAGAATAAACAATCAAAATAAAATATTCTAAGAAGAGTAACAACTTTAAATAAGACATTTCACATATAAACTATAAAAAAAAACTTGAAAAAAAGAGGGAGAAATAAGATAGGACAGCATGCCCAAGTGTACCCTCGTGTAAGAGAACTCTAATCCAAGACAGTGGAAGGCCATGGCACTACTCAAGACTAGAGAACAATGGCTTCATTTTGGAGTGTCCTTCTCCTATAAGAGCTGCTTACCATAGCTAAAGAGTCTCTTCTACCCTTACCAAGAGGAAAGTGGCCACTGAAAAATTATATTGCAGTAGCTAACGTCTTGAGCGAAGAATTCTTTAATAATATGCGTTGTCAGGTGTAAGAGGACAGAGGAGAATGTGGTAAGAATAGACCAGAATATTCGGTGTATGCGTAGGCAAATACAAAATAAGCAGTAACCAAAGAGGGATCCAATGTACTATTGTCAGGCTTGCTGGCCAAAGGACCCAATAATTCTCTAGCGGTAGTATCTCAACGGGTGTTAGGTGTCCTGGCCAACCTACTAGGGTACATTATACATTATACAAACAATTAAACCAATTCACAATAAAGTTGTTGCAGTTTCGTTATGACAACGTCGTGTTTGTTAAAGTTTGTCAAATGAGACTTCTATGGAGGTTTGTGGATTATTTTGAACTGCAAGATTAGAGAAGTAGAATGTAGATGGTAAAAAGTGGGGGGATGAGATAAAAGAGAAAAATAGTTTAGAAATATACAAACAAGAAAAGGGTCAAATAAGAGAAAAAATGTTTTATGACAACAACCCTGATCCCGTTATTATGTACAGAGCTAGGGCCAACTGTTTAATATTAAATGACAGGAAAAAGACATGAAGTAGGAGAGAGAGTAGAATGTAAGCTATGTGGGGCAGTTATTGAAGACCTCTTAGCCCATTTCATTCCTGACTGTCCAGACCTCAGCGAAGAGAGAAGGTAAATAATAGAATTTCAACAGCCGTACGAAGAAGAAAAGAAGAAGATAATAGGAAACGTGCTGTTTAAGAAACAAGGAATAGAGGAATATATTTATCAAATATGGAAAAAAGAGAGAAGAAAATAAAAAACTAGAATAAAGACGAAAACCAAAGGGGTGCCGATGGAAAGGCGAATCCCTCCGCCCAACAACTGAACAGTGACAAGTACCGTTGTATAGCTTGCTTGTGTCGTAACTTCGTAAGCAAACTTGAAAAATGTTGATGACATTAGGTACTGACTCGTGTTTCTGTAAAGACTGTAAATTTATGCTAAGAACTTCTTGTGCCGAAGTGTTGACGTTTTATTTATCATCACCTGGATGTATGACTTTTATGCCAGATGTGCAAGAGTATCCCCACTGCTGTCTTATCCATTTTCGTAAGTACTAGCCTAGGTCACTTTCAGTTTCTATTACTCCTGGAGTTAGTGGAGAAACATTTATGCAGAATTTATCTTGGATTAAAATTTGGGGGTAAAGTTTTACTGTATTACAAATTCTGATTTCGAACAGAAACTATGTTTTCCTGTAGTAAATAACGTGATTTGACCTTCATTTCAACCGCAAACCAACAGAAAAACCAATTTGACTAACTATAAGTATCCGGACTGGTTGCTGTTATTATGGTTGAAATGAAGGTGAAAACCTGTTAAATCACGTCATTTGCTACTGTAAAACATATATTTTGTTAAAATGTTTAAATATGTCATTATATATATTTTGTTAAAATGCTTAAATATAATGATTTCTTCAAATTTGGTGTCACTTCACTCACGTATGTACTGCGAACAATAACATTAGCAACGTTACCAACGATACACAGCGTTACCAACGTTACGATGGCATTACTAACGTTAGCAATGATACGGTAATATTACCTTGTATTTTAAAGAATTTTTCCATATACCCTTTACACTATATAAAAAAGTACAAAAGGGTACAGAACCTAACAAACCGACCTAACCTAACCTAGAAGTTCCCTGGTCACAAACCCCATACAATGCCCTTTGCTTAATCACTTCACTCACGTTACGATAACGTTAATACTGTTACGATAACATTATATATAATGGTTCTTGTTCCACCATTAGCTCGCTTCGCTCGCATGAAAATAAAACATTAAGCTCGTAAGTGGTAATGTTGAGCTGCGCACGCTAACATTAGTAATGTTACGTTAACATTACCAATGTTAATGTAATGGTTCTTGTTCCTCGCTTACGATCACAGGAAAATAAAACATCAACCTAATATGCACTGGCAAACGGTAATGTTGAGCTCCGCACTCTAACAAAATATAGTAAAACTAACACATTAGAGATAAAGAAATTAATGACTTACTTTTATGACCGGGACGACGTAACTTGCCTTAGTTTAGCACTGGACTTGGAACTCTGTAAAAGTTGGTATATTACATTACGTGATTTAAGAAAATTATCAATATTGGAATCCACCAAAATACTTTCAAGTATGGATTACTGAAGTCGTTACAGTTTTCTAAAACTTCCATCGTAAAATACGCAAAAAGACGTCAATTGAACTAACAAAGACGTGACTTGGGCAAAGGTTTCCACGGAAAAGGGCTTGTTGGAAGGTGGGGGTAGGGAAATGTTAATCCCCCTGTGCAAACTTTAGATACGTATGGGTTCGTGATTGGTTAACGGAAAAGCAACGGAGTCTAGAGAGTAAACATGAATTAACAGAATGGGAAACTTGTCCAGAGCAAGTATTTATGTGAAATCTGGGAGTGACAAGGTAATAACAAAATGTATAAAAGTACTGTAATATATGAAAATAAAACGGAATTTATAATAAATATTTGATGGGTATATAAAATGAGGTGATTTCATAAGGTATCGGATAATAAAACGAGTAATACTGGGGTCAAACGTAATATGTATACGAGGGTATTACATAACTATTCAATTAATAGACTTGAACAGAGCTGGTAGAGAGACGAACAGTTACATTTCACGATTAGAGAAAAAGAAATTCTATTGGTGGAGGAAAAGTCTCTGCGCAGGGAGGCGGGGTTTTTGCGCAGAAGGTCGAAACCTGCTATGTACAAACGAACGTACTGGAGCCACTAGTAGAATGAGAAAAATTAAATGAAAAACACTGCTAATGTTAGCATGTTACGCTAACATTTGGTCTACATCACACGTTGGCGGCTCTGGTTACTGTATTTTTTCATGAGACATAGCCTTTGCAACGGCGCCTCCAAAGTTTTTTCAGTTATACTGTTTTGTCTTTTCCTCCGTTTATTATACATCCAAGAAGGTAATGTATAGAGAAGAAAAGGCTTGTTTTACGTTTATATATCGTTTCCCCAGTATGTTTTCCCCACCCAAAACCCCGAGTTCCCACTGGGGCCACTTGCGACCCCCCTTATCGTAGGATATAGATATATATATATTTTTAAACCGGACTTACCCGGTGGATATATGTATAGCTTAAGTCCCTGACGTCATGGCAGAAATTCAAAACTCGCGGCAATTGCAGATTGAGTAGCCAGGTGTACCACCAGTGAGCCGTCACGCGACGGTACTTAGAACCACTCCATATTTCTTCAGATTTTCTCTGCCGCTCACGTAGGCAACATCGTCGGATATTCACTCGTTCTTAACCTGAATTTTGGCAGTTATCTTAGTGATGTACTCCTAAATTGATTATAGGCATTCGCTTATTTTGGTTTTGTTTGGTATTTGATCGCTATGTTTATAGCTTAAAAGGTAGGATTAGAAGTTTTTTCAACCTACTGTAAACTAACGAAAAACATGATGGTGGTAGGTAAACACCCTGCCTACTCTATGACGTCAAAGTCATATGACGTAAGCTATAGTATGACTTGCAATTTCTTTCTTTTTCTACAAAGAATGATAAGTGAATACCATCTTACAAAGTGTTTAAGTGTTATAAGATAAAAGGATTATGTTATTTTAAGAATATTTTTGTCCTTTTAGTATACTTTCTTTAGATAATCTTCAATCTGTTTTCAAAGATGAACTAATCTAGCATTCAGTTTAATTTACGCTACGCAGTTCTCAGTCAATCGATACAGTATTACAAATTTCTTTGTATCGTTATTTATGAATAGTAAATTCTTCTTAAATAAGTATTTAAGTTTTATAAGATAAAAAGGAATATGTTATTTTACATAAATATTTGTCCTTATTTTTTCTTTAGATAATCTTTTTGCAGAGATTAAAGAAAATTAGCGTACAGTTAATTTTACACTACGTAGTATTCATGACAATGGATATAGTCTCACGATTCTTTGTATCGTTGTTTACTTGTTCGTTTTTGGGAATATTAATATTTTTCGTATAATATATATAGATGTTCCAATTGTTAAATGTGGTAAATCATCTTTTATTGGAAACCCTTAAGTAATAATAGTTGTTTACATATACAGTATATATATATATATATATATATATATATATATATATATATATATATATATACTTTATTCCTATATCTGTTCATTTAATATTTTATATAAAATATTTTGTTACATTTTATATAGGATTCAGAGAATACCTAGTGCTTTCTCATTCAAGCCCTTGACATAATAGATCTCTCACAATGGGCATGTCTACTTTTGGTCTTATGTGAAAGAGTTTAATAGTGCAAGTTTTTTAGTGCTAAATTAGTGCAGTGAATTTATGCAATACAGTGGAGGGTGCTTCTGCTCGGACCTGTCGTTATCCTAGCCTTAGACCTCTTCCAAGCTCCCCAACCCCTGAGAGAAGGAATGTCGATTGGCGAAAGGAAACGAGAGGCGTTAGCCTGGCGCCGAGCGTCTTGTAAGACCCGAGCAGAAGTCCCCTTGAGCGTTCCTGTTGACGCTTCCCAGAACCCTCGCCCTCGCCGTAGGTTAGGCGAGGTAAAATGGTATTTTCATTATGAAATAAATTTTTGAACATACTTACCCAGTAGTTATATATATAGCTTACGTCCCTGACGTCACGGCAGAAAATTCAAAACTCGCGCCAATCGCCGATTAGATAGCTAGGTGTACCACCCCTGCGCCCTAGCGAGGTACAGTACCTGGGAACCATTCCAGGAACCCTCATATATTCCATGCCTCTAGTCTCTTAGAGGGGAGGAGGGTGGGACTTGAATTATATATAACTCCCGGGTAAGTATGTTCAATAATTTATTTCATAATGAAAATACCATTTTTAAATACAAGACTTACCCGGTACAGTGAACCCTCGTTTATCGCGGTAGATAGGTTCCAGACGCGGGCGCGATAGGTGAAAATCCGCGAAGTAGTGACAGCATATTTACCTATTTATTTAACATGTATATTCGGACTTTTAAAACCTTCCCTTGTACGTAGTACTGTTAACAAACCACCCTTTAATGTACAGAACACTTAATGCATGTACTACAGCACCCTAAACTAAAACAGGCACAAATATTAAAGGCGATTTTATATCATGTGTTTCCTAAACACCTAAAAAGCACGATAAAAAATGGCAACCAATGTTTTGTTTACGTTCATCTCTGATCATAATGAAGAAACAAACTCATTTAGTGTACACATATATGTACGTATAGGTTAGTTTTTGCATCGATTATATTGATTATACAGTACTGTATGTTGATTTTTTTATTACCAATGTTTTAGTTTACGTATTTTTCTTAGGACTTCCAAATGAAATCTTTTTCTTTATGACGCCGCCTGAAACGACGGCGTGTACGCTCAGTAAACAACCACGCTCAGAACAAACAAGGCATTTAACGCGCATGATGATAGTGATAAATAATGATACAGTACATACAGTATTTACAGTAAAAGCATTTACAAAATATGTTACCTTACAAATATAAATTATACAGTACTTGTACGTAGCAAAGCAGGAAAACAATTTGAGAGAGAGAGAGAGAGAGAGAGAGAGAGAGAGAGAGAGAGAGAGAGAGAGAGAGAGAGAGAGAGAGAGAGAGAGAGAGAGAGAGAGAGAGAGAGAGATTGTTTTACGTACGTAAATGTAAATTTTAAACAAAAAAAATATGATAGGTTACAACAAGTAGACTTTTAAAACCTTCCCTTTAACTTAATGCATACAGTACGTACATTACTAAACTATAAAACAGGTTAAAGTAAAAAATAAAGATTGTTACTGTACTCACCACGAAAGAAGTTCAAGAAAAACTTGAATGACGATGGCGATGAATTTGCTGCACAGTAGAAATGATGATGATGAAGCTGATGATGTGTTCTACTGTGCAGTCAATGATAGTATTTTACGTCTCTTCAGACGGAGGTGTCTTTTCCTGGGACACCTCTTCAACTTCTTCAATTTCTTCCGAAGGCGTACTAGCAGGAGGAACTGGCTCTTTTTTGCGAGGCTGAAAAAACATTGTGATCGGAAGTTGTTGCCGCTGCTTCTTTTTTCGATCCAAGAGCATCCTGTAGGGAGTCGTGATGTCATCAACCTTGTTGCAGAATTGCATCGAGCGAACCATATCCTCGTCCCACTCTTGTAACATTTCTTTCGCCTCCTTCATATGGTTGCAGAACTTGGCAAGCCGTTCTAATGTTAAGCCCGTTTCTTCGACATTTTCTTGGGTCTCTTCCTGGGTACCCTCACTCTCTTCCTCACTTGCCGATTTCGTCAGGTCTTCGAGGTCTGCGTCAGTTAGGGGCTGGGAATGGCAGTCCAACAACTCGTCGACGTCTTCAGTCGTCATGTCGCCAAACCCGTCACCCCCAATTATGGCAGCCAACTGCACAGATTTCCGTATTGCAGAGTGTTGGATTTCCGACGGAGTAAATCCCTTGTCGTCGTAAACAATATCGGGCCACAGCTTCTTCCAGCTCGCATTTACGGTTGCAGGTTTCATCTCTTGAAGTGCCTTTTGAATATTCTGCAGGCACGTGGCTATGGTGTACTGCCGCCAGTACGCCTTCAAGTTGAAGTCTTCATCCTCGTCATCTTGGGCAGCATCCACACACGCAACGAGGTCCGCCAAGGTATTCTTCGTGTAGAGGGCCTTGAACGCCCTGATAACCCCCTGGTCGGAAGTTGTTGCCGCTGCTTCTTTTTTCGATCCAAGAGCATCCTGTAGGGAGTCGTGATGTCATCAACCTTGTTGCAGAATTGCATCGAGCGAACCATATCCTCGTCCCACTCTTGTAACATTTCTTTCGCCTCCTTCATATGGTTGCAGAACTTGGCAAGCCGTTCTAATGTTAAGCCCGTTTCTTCGACATTTTCTTGGGTCTCTTCCTGGGTACCCTCACTCTCTTCCTCACTTGCCGATTTCGTCAGGTCTTCGAGGTCTGCGTCAGTTAGGGGCTGGGAATGGCAGTCCAACAACTCGTCGACGTCTTCAGTCGTCATGTCGCCAAACCCGTCACCCCCAATTATGGCAGCCAACTGCACAGATTTCCGTATTGCAGAGTGTTGGATTTCCGACGGAGTAAATCCCTTGTCGTCGTAAACAATATCGGGCCACAGCTTCTTCCAGCTCGCATTTACGGTTGCAGGTTTCATCTCTTGAAGTGCCTTTTGAATATTCTGCAGGCACGTGGCTATGCTGTACTGCCGCCAGTACGCCTTCAAGTTGAAGTCTTCATCCTCGTCATCTTGGGCAGCATCCACACACGCAACGAGGTCCGCCAAGGTATTCTTCGTGTAGAGGGCCTTGAACGCCCTGATAACCCCCTGGTCGGAAGTTGTTGCCGCTGCTTCTTTTTTCGATCCAAGAGCATCCTGTAGGGAGTCGTGATGTCATCAACCTTGTTGCAGAATTGCATCGAGCAAACCATATCCTCGTCCCACTCTTGTAACATTTCTTTCGCCTCCTTCATATGGTTGCAGAACTTGGCAAGCCGTTCTAATGTTAAGCCCGTTTCTTCGACATTTTCTTGGGTCTCTTCCTGGGTACCCTCACTCTCTTCCTCACTTGCCGATTTCGTCTGGTCTTCGAGGTCTGCGTCAGTTAGGGGCTGGGAATGGCAGTCCAACAACTCGTCGACGTCTTCAGTCGTCATGTCGCCAAACCCGTCACCCCCAATTATGGCAGCCAACTGCACAGATTTCCGTATTGCAGAGTGTTGGATTTCCGACGGAGTAAATCCCTTGTCGTCGTAAACAATATCGGGCCACAGCTTCTTCCAGCTCGCATTTACGGTTGCAGGTTTCATCTCTTGAAGTGCCTTTTGAATATTCTGCAGGCACGTGGCTATGGTGTACTGCCGCCAGTACGCCTTCAAGTTGAAGTCTTCATCCTCGTCATCTTGGGCAGCATCCACACACGCAACGAGGTCCGCCAAGGTATTCTTCGTGTAGAGGGCCTTGAACGCCCTGATAACCCCCTGGTCGGAAGTTGTTGCCGCTGCTTCTTTTTTCGATCCAAGAGCATCCTGTAGGGAGTCGTGATGTCATCAACCTTGTTGCAGAATTGCATCGAGCGAACCATATCCTCGTCCCACTCTTGTAACATTTCTTTCGCGAAGTGGTGAATCCGCGATTGTCGAACCGCGAAGTAGCGAGGGTTCACTGTAGTTATATATATAGCTGATTAACATCTTTGGTGAAGGGTTAGAGTTAATTAAAGCAAACTTAAGGGTTCATACCTGATAAGGAAGCTGACTTCAATGATTCTCTACCTCATTATGTCTGCTAGCCTTATGAGATCCAGCGGTCCTCCCAGGGGGCTGAAGATCTCGTAGGGACTGTCAAACCGGTGTATATACCTCATTATGACAGAACCTCCTCCAATAACCAGTTCCGGGCGCTCTTCAAGGAACTAAATTGACCACCTGACTAAAATCAATGATTGTGGAAGACTGACACAATCTCCACAAACAACCATAAAAACAAATAAAAGTACCAAGAAAAGAAAAGGTTATTGGGATTATGGGAACGTATTGGTGGATCCTTCACCCACTACTGCACTCGCTGCTACGAATGGACCCAGAGTGTAGCAGTCCTCGTAACGAGTCTGAACACTTTTCAAATAATGTGAAGCGAACACAGATTTGCTCCTCCAAAAGGTTGTGTCCATTATGCTTTGCAACAATCTATTCTGTCTGAATGCTTCTGACGTTGCTACTGCTCTGACTTCGTGAGTCTTGACCTTTAGAAGTCCAAGGTCTGATTCATTACAATGTGCATGCGCTTCTTTAATCAAGAGCATGATGAAAAATGACAAGGCATTTTTTGACATCTGCAACGTGGGCTTTTTGACTGAGCACCATAGAGCTTCAGAATTGCTGCGTAAGTCTTTTGTTCTGTCCAGGAGGCATCTCAGAGCTCCTACTGGGCATAGGACTCTTTCCAACTCCTCGCCAACTAAATCCGAAAGATTCGGAATCTCAAACGCTTTGGGCCAAGGTTGAGAAGGGCGTTAATTTTTGGCGAGAAAGCCTAATTGTAAGGCATTGACAGCCTTACCATCACGAAACCAACGGTCTTGCTAAACGCATGTATTTCACTCTTTTGGCTGTTGCGAGACTAACCAAAAATAGAATTTTAAATATGTAACTTCCCTGGTAGTTACATATATATATAGCCTACATCCTGCGTTTCGACGCGGCACGACAGAAATTCAAAATTCGTGGCGATCGCCGCCATGACAGTAGGTGGTCATACATGAGCGCCATCACTCGTATGTTATTAGAACCATTCCCAACATCTTCAGAAATTCTCTGTCGTTGATCGAGTCAACACCTCGGGAATTCTTTTCGTGGATATATTACTTTATTCTACAATTTGGTGAAGTACCTTTTGTCTGATTATTGTTAATAGCTTTCGCTTCCTTTCAACTATCGAAGATATATAGAATAGTTTTTTTGCGGGTCCAACTTGGACAGTTTAAGTGAACTTGTTTTCAAACAAAGATGTCCAGACCCAGTAATGGCTCTTCTGTTGTTAAAATTTGGTTGTTCAGCTAGACCAGCTTTCGAGCTGCTCTTTCTTCCCGCACTGTAATTAAGAGGGAGCATGTATGTATTTGTTTTCGTTCCATGCTTGTATTGAGGCATCAAAGATTTTTTCCCCCTACTTTATTAACGAACAACTCTTAAAGTTATAATGGAAGGAAGACATTTTCTACATTAAACATTGTGATGTTACTATTTTGTAACGTAACTTTTAGCAGAGCGGAATGTGATTACCTTGTAGGAATTCAGTCCGTCTTCGTGATGAAGTCACAGTCCTGTGACGTAATCCGCTTAGTATGACTTGCATTATGTGAATCATTTTCTTTCTTGCAAGAAATTTTTAGAATATTAGCTTTCTAAGCATAAGTATGTTTATAATGTAGGGAAATATATTATTTTCAAGTATATATTTGTCCTATTAGTATATTTCCCTTTGTCAATTTTCGTTTAGATTTTTCCTAGCGTACTTTCATTTTACGCTCTAGTATTACTAAGGGAGATGTCAGATATTAAACGATCATTTTTGTTTCACAATACTTGTACCGTTATTTAATATTTCGCTTTTGAGAATACTAATATTATTCATATATCCTATTGTATTTTCATTCTGGCCCGTGACTAAAGAGAATATTCTCTCGCAACGGGCAGATCTATTATGATCTAATGTGAGATAGTTTAAAGAGCTAGTGTTCAATGGCACATATAATGATGCAATGCAGTCAAGCTATGATAAGTAATACTCTTGTCAATCGTTTTTTGTTTTCACAATTACTGGTATCGTTATTTTATATTTCGATTTTGAAAATACTGATATTAATCACATATTCTATTGTATTTTCTTTCTAGCCCTTGACGAAAGAGTATAATCTCTCGTAACGGGTAGGTCTATTAAGATTTAATGTGAAATAATTAAAAGTGCTAGTATTCAGTGTCAGTGCAGTGGAGGGTGCGTTCGTTCGTGTCCGTCATAATCCCAGCCGGGGACCTCTTCCATGCTCCCCAACCCCTGCGAGAAGGAAAGTCGAAAGGCAAAAGGATATGACAGACCTTGATTAGCAAACGAACGTCCCCTCGAAAGATCATGTTAACAATGTACAGATCGCTCCATCTTATTAGAAAAGCGAGGTTAAATTGTATGCGTCTTCATCGGACGCAAAAATCGCGATGTGGTTGGAGCCAACCACTACGTTCTAAACTACGCAAGACACGTATGTCTGCTAATAAACCCTTCTTCAGTGACTGTTGTTCTCTGGAGGTGTTCCTTTCGGACTAAGACTACGTTATACCACCGAAACAATTTCATAAGACGCGTAGTCCTTCGGATGAAGAAGGTGCTCAGTTTACGTCAGTACACGCTCCTTTTCTGCCTCCAGATTGGGAAATGTCACAGGGTCTTTCCCCTGTTAACCACCTGGACAGACTCTTATGCTGTTGACAGACGCAGACGCCGGTCTGGTCTCTCAGAGGGGAGGGTCTGTCACAACAATCGATACACGATTCAGATCGCGCACAAGGCGCGCTAGAAGTATCGACAGTTGACGATGCCTCTCAACGATCACTACATAGTTCAGTTAGAGCACATGACGCTCATTATGTATCGGATTTGTCAGAATTAAAGAGGTCTATTTCGTCTCTGTTGACGCTTACGATTCTCGGGCAGAAAAAATACACCTAAAAGAATCTAATCACAGCGATAGACCAAGAAAACTGTCTTCTGATAGTATCGGACTGCATAGTTCTCCGATACTCAGCAACGCTCCCTCCCAGCGATCAGCTCGCGTTGTGGCAAGCGTTAGGACGGACGCAGGCGGCAGTCTGGTCTCTTCCTCACGGCAGTCGCAGACACCAGTCTGGTCTCTCCTTCACGGCAGACACAGACGCCAGTCTGGTCTCTCGGGGGAGATCTCTCACAACAATCGATACATACAAGTATCGACAGTTGACGATACCTCTCTGCGAAATGCTCCCTCGCAGCGATCAGCTCGCGTTGCAGCAAGCGTTAGGGCGGACACATGCGGCAGTCTGGTCTCTTCCTCACGGCAGTTGCAGACACCAGTCTGGTCTCTCCTTCACGGCAGACGCAGACGCCAGTCTGGTCTCTTGGGGGAGATCTCTCACAACAATCGATACATAGATGTATCTACAGTTGACGATATGCAGCAGTCTGTTGTCTCCCTCAAGGCAGACGCAGACAATACGGCAGACACACGCCACGGCGAACGCAGCAATCTGGACGCATGCAGCAGTCTGTAAACTCACGGCAAAGTGGACGTATGCGGCAGTCTGGACATATACTGGACGATTGCAGTCAGGTTTTGTCACACGTCACTGTGGACAAACAGTTGTCTCTTCTTTGCGATTGACTGGACGCGCTTCCTCACGGCATTCGGGACTCATGTATTAGACTGATATCTCTTATGGAAACATACAACAGTCTCAATCTAGACCCATGATGGACTCATATGGTCGGGACTTGTCCTCGCAACAGGATAGACAAGTTTTTTATCTCTCCTTCGCGATTTTTTGAACGCACAACTAACGCTCCCTCGCTTCACGCTGTTGACATACAACATGCTGAATGCATGCTGGACGCACGTATTCAAGATTTTCCCTCACATGGGTTTACAGATGTTGTTGCTCCCTTACAGCATGATGATCTTATGCTAGAAGCACTAGAACCTGTCTCTCCCTCGAGGCTTACAGTACTTAAACGTGATACTTCTTCGCAACTGGACGATATCCTTCACGAGATATCTTCCAGACAAGATGAATTATTTTTGGAAGATAATAACCGCCACAATGACGAGGTTTTGTCTCCTACTCATTCGAATCTGGGAATCGATGTTCCATTAGCCAAATTAGAATCTCAGGATTCATTACAGTCAACTGATTTAAAAAAAAAAAAAAAAAAAATATGGTTCTGGCTAGATGGGTTAAGAGAGTTTTCTCAACTCTCAACCAATGGACGTCCAAGAGAAAGGTTCTAGGGAACGCCTCCTTTTTCTTTTCCTCACTCAGGTCAACCATGAGCAAGTCGTAGTTTATGTGGTCCAATTCTGAAATGGACCATCGGCTGAAGTAAACTTTTAGACAATAAAAGTCTTCAGCCTTATGGACTGGACTCTCGGAACTCTTGCAGAAGCCACAGACCCTAGGAACAAGGCTCGGATACATCAGATTGCCGGTTTGGTTAAGGCCTGGAGGGATGTCCCCATCGAACTTTCCGCCCTTTTCATGGCAGGAGTTCTTAAAAAGAGAACTCAGAGGATTGCGACTGGAGGTCAAACTCGCAGATTCTCAAGATATCAAACCGAATTGAAAAAGTGAGACGTTTTATGCCTCCCATGTCGTCTATACCCCTAGAGCTGACAACAGTCCACTCAGGAGACAAGGCAGCAGCTCTTTAAGAACAAGTGAGCCTTATGCTGTCAAAATCATTCATAGTAATGTAGAGGACACTTCCTCGGAGAGGTTTTACAACATACTTTTCCTAGTCCCGAAAAACTCGGGGGGAGGGGATGAAAACCTGTTCTGGACGTCAGTCCATTGTACACATAAAGGGAGTAAGGTTTTTTCTTTGTACCTGGACGACTGACCACTCAGAGCAGAATCACAAGTAAAGTGTCTTGAAGCTCTTCAAAGGATAATGCCCTTAACGCAACAGTTAGGTCTGATGGTAACCTGGCCAAATCTCAACGAACACACTCCCAGAATTTAATTTTTCTGGGGATGATAGTCGGTTCAGTTCGCGTTCAAGGTGCTCCAGAAATGTCGCAAGGACTTTCTCCTGGTGGTCAACCGGCTACGGTTGACGATCACTCGCAGCAATCAGCTCACGGTTTAGTTCGCGCACACGGCACGCTTCATGTGTCTGGTCTGTCTAAACTAGAGAAGTCGATTTCGTCCCTATTTGACGCATACGATTTGCGACAGGGATCTATGGATAGAGTCTCAGAGGGAATGACACGTAAATATCAAAGAGTTAGTGGCCATTCACCAAGCCCTTATTACTCACTTCCTAGAAAGGGAGAATAATGTCAAGAGGGATCTTCTCAGCAGAAGAAGGCAAGTTCTCACTACAGAATGGACCCTATATCACGAGGTGTGCACCAACCTTTGGATGATTGTGGGGTCAACACTTGATAGACCTCTTTGCCTCACAAATGACATAGAGGTCACCGGTATTTTGTTCTCCAGTACCAGACCAAGAAGCAGTCGCACTGGATGCTTTTCTTCTGAACTGAGAAGGTCTAAACGTGTATGCTTTTCCTCCATTCAAGATCCTGGACAGAGTCCTGAAAAGATTCAGGGATTCGGCCAACGTCCGCATTACCATGATAGCTCCTTTTTTTGGTCTATGAGACATTGGGTTGCGGAGATGATGGAGTGGCTGGTAGATACCCCCAGATCATGACCACTATTAGGGTTGATTAATCTGAGTGGTATATATTTAGAGTGCAGTGCTGGAATAATAGATTTTTCTCTACCAATACCTCTATAGCCAATATAGCAGAGTTTTTCTGTTGTATCTACGTACAAAAGAGAAGCTAGCTATGCCTTGCATCAAGGGTTACCTCAGCATATTATCCTTTGTCTTTCGTAACCGACACATTGGCGTGTCAGGTAACAAGGATCTCTCAGACCTCATTAGATCTTTTGAGACGAACAAGAGCAAGGACAATCCAACATCCTCGTGGAACCTAGATGTAGTCCTGGCCTTTTTAACCTCAAGTAGGTTGGTACAGTTGAACAAGACATCTTGGAAGTATCTTACCAAGAAGACTTTTTCCTAATTTCATTGGCTTCAGTCAAAAAATTAGGAGAGTTAAAAGCCATCAGCAAGAAGATGGGCTTTAATGGAGACAATGCAATTTTCTCCCTTCATCTAGGCTTTCTTTTTAAAGACGAGACAGACAGCCTCTGATGCTCAGTTAAAAAGCTCTCTTTGCCTTTATCAAAGAATACCCTGGCTTTTTTCATTAAGGATTTAATAAGGGAAACTCTCCAAGATTGTGAGTAAGAAGTTTTCCCTATCCTTAAGGTAAAACCACACGAGGTTAGAGCTGTAGCAATTTCTATGACTTACAAACACAATAGGTCAATGAAGTCAATTTTGGAGCCTACTTTCTGATGAAGTAAATCAGTTTTCACAGACTGCTATCTCAAAGATGTCCAGACCCAGTATGAGGATTACTATTCCCTGGGTCCGTACGTTACCTTCAGCTTCGTAGTTGGAGAAGGGTCTACTGCCTCTTCCCTATAACTTAATATATACCCTTGCCTTTTTTTCTTGTACTTGTTCATAGGTTGTTTGCGAGGGTTGTCACAGCCTTCTGTCAGTCTCTGATGCAAGTCAAGTTAGTTTTAATGCGTTCACAGTTTGTCTGTGAGGCTTGTCGCAGCCTTCCGACAATCTGGGATACAAATCAAATTAGTTTTAATATGGAGTAGGTGGTCAAAATCAGTATCATTGGCTATGCCAGGTTTGCAAGGGTGGTGGTCTAGCCACTCTAAGGGTAGTAGACCTTGTGGCAGCCCCAAGAGGCTTTTCAGCCCCTTGAGTGGATCACCGAGTCTCTTAAGGAATGCAGGCAAAATGAGGCAGTATCATTTTTAAAGCCAGCTTCCTTATCAAGTTAGAACGCCGGAATCAGTATCCTTGGCTTTGCCAGGTTTGCAAGGGTGGTGGTCTAGCCACGCTAAGGTCGAGGACCTTGTGGCAACCCCAAGAGACTTTTACAGCCCACTGAATGGATCGCTGAGTCTCTTAAGGAATGCAGGCGAAATGAGGCAGTATCATTGTGAAGCCAGCTTTCTTATTAGGTTAGAACCAGATTGTTAGTACTACTATTGTAGTTATTAATAATTATACGAATTCCCAAGGGAATGAGGTTTTCAACCCACTTCCAACTGTGTGAATCAGCTATATATATGTAACTACCAGGGAAGTTACATATTTAAAAATGGTATTTTTATTATAAAATAAATTTTTAAATATACTTACCTGGTAGTTACATTTATAAAAGGGCCCTCCCTCCTCCCCTCTGAAAACAGAGACATCGAATTTCTGAAGATGTTGGGAATGGTTCTAATAACCTACGAGTGATGGCGCTCATGTATGACCACCTACTGTCATGGCGGCGATCGCCATGAATATTGAATTTCTGTCGTGCTGCGTCGAAACGCGGGATTTAAGCTATATATATGTAACTACCAGGTAAGTATATTTAAAAATTTATTTTATAATAAAAATACCATTTTTATATGGTAGGCTATTTAGCCGTCCCTTTTGAGTGTAGCACTGAGGATAACAAGCCTCTTCTTAATATATTACATAATTTTCTTGTCTTTCTGATGTAAAGATAAGTATGTAGAGACAGGTCAGATGTTCAGCCTTGTCTTATAATCCCGTAGATCTTAATTCAAGCTCATTCAAATTGCATTTGAATTTAGCCCAAATATTTACACTGTTATGTTGGCTTTTGTTTATACTTGTATATGTAAATTAAATATTTAGAGGATTGATTCCCAGGAGGTTCTTATGATGGATATTTTTTATCTTTGCCTTTAATAAAACCTTTTGTTCTGTAACTGGAATACAAACCTATGCTATCTATTAGGGGTTATTACTTTTAGCGAAGCTGAAAGGACGAGCCATTAAAATTTAGCGAGGGTTAATTACCAATTCCGCTAGTTAGCAGGGGTAGGGAGTCTAGCTTGCTACCTCTCCCGCTGACACACTGGTGATTTAGCTCACTTTTACTTTTGGCTCGGATGGTGTACGGTCGTTGCCGTTCTTCATCCTTCACCTATTTGGACTGCCATTAAATGCTTTTGTTTGTGCTTTTTCTTTTATTAGTGTATGTGTATGTTGACTTCTGTGACAATGCGTACTTGCCCTGGACTCAAAGGTTGGCCCTGCGGAACCTTCATGTATGCCGTGGACCCCGATCGCCACACCCTTTATACCGTCTGCAGAGATCAAGAGTGTGATAGTGGGAACAGATTTAGTGAGTGTCGGGAGTGGTCTGCCTCCCAGTGGGAAAGGTTTGGGTGACGGCGGAAAAAGTCAAAGCAGGATATTTCTCCTTCGATGGTTTCTTCAAAAGGGGAAAAACCCAAGACCTCTTCTTCCACTTCCCGACCATCCTTCATAGCTCCTGTTCGTTCGGTCTCTTCCGGGAGACTGTCGAGTAGTAGCGTAGACCCTTTAATTTACGACCAACCCTGGTCCTCGAGAGATGGTGTGGCTTTCCCTAGCGAAGCAGCCTCACATTTCCTCCAGGGTGAGGGCTTATCTCTGTCACTTTTTGTACAGGTATGGCCATCCTTGGTGCTTTGAAGTGTGGGCTCCAAGGACTCCTTGCTGGGCTTCCTCATCCGTAGTGCTAGTGCGCAGCCATCGTCAAACTTCGGAGGTAGATCCTCTGTCGTGTCGGCGTAGTAGTGTCTGAGGCGTCTTCTGTAGCCGCTGCCCACGCCGCTGCATCCTTTAGACTCTCCAACTGTTGCTGCCGACTCTGTTCCCCCTCCCCCATTCCAGCTCATCCTTCTAGGGGGGAACTTAGTTTTTCTTCGGTCTCTCCTGCGAGTGTTTCTCCACCTCGGGGGAATTCACTCATAAGAGACTTCTGTGGAGGACTAAGGCTTCTAAAGATCAGCTCGCTGATCCCTCAGTCCCTAGAGGGCATCTTTGACACAGAGCTCGCCCTCCTCTTTGCCTTAGAGGTGGCCCTTCACCATCGGTGAAAAGGCACCTCTTCGGCTCTTCAGCCTTATATTTTCAGCCGTCTCCCGCGGAGGAGCCTCCGCTTCAGTCGTCTTCTGGCCCTCAACCTTCTCCTGACGACATTGTAACTAGTCCTCGGACTTCGGTCCTGGACTCTTCTGTGGATCGTTCGCAATCCCCATCGGTGGATGTTCGCCCTTCCAAAGGGCAAATCCCGGTTCCAGTTCAACCTTCACGCCGACCTTCTGACCTGCCTTCACCGTTCCTATCACCAATTCATCATCTGCTTGTTTGTGCTGCACCTCCTAAGCATTTAGCAGCACTCACCTGCACGCCCATGCTCACCTGTGCACCAGGGCTCTCCTGCGCAGCATCGTACTGCGCGCTATCACTCTCCTGCGCGCTGCGCGTGAGCGCTCTCAGGCTGGCCAGCACTCTCCTGCACAATTGTGCAAAACACCAGGGAAGCTACTACAGGCTTTCAAGATGCAAGGAACGTCACAATAGAGATAGTGACAGGTCACCATCGCCTCATTCCCCTCCCCGCAAACACATTACAGCGCAACCACCGGGGAAAGGGAAAGGCTCCACAGAAGTGTTCAGGATCCCGAAGATTCTATCTACAAAGGCGCACCCACCACCAACATCGGTTGAGACTCCTCACAGGGAACCTTCGGTCTCTTTTCTATCAGGGGATCTGTCTGTCAGCAAACAGCCCTTGTTTGGTGCCATGGTCATCACGCTCGTTACTGGCCTCCCCTCCAACGGTACCAGCTGACCTATCGCGAGGAACCTTGGCTTCTTTTCCCCTGAAGAAGAAAAGAGGAGTCTCAGATGCAATCGCATCCCCTAGGGTGAAGTTAACTCCTGTTAGGTCTTCAAGGCCCGTTCTTCCTGTCTCTCCCACTGGACACACTCCTACCTCACCTCTGCCGAGGGAGTAGCGCAAGGCCCAAACTTCCTCCCTTCCTCCGAAGGAAGTTTCTCCTCGCACGGAGAGTTCTCCATCACCACGGAAGTCAGGAGGGACCATCCCATCCGGCTTTCGATGCTCGAGTCCTACCTCCTTCCTCGGAAGGAATCTAAGGACTCCAAGACTCTCCCAAAGTCCTCTTCAAGGACCTCCAGGCCTACAGGAACCACTAGTCACTCCAGGGATGCCCGCGACCCACTCTGAGAGGAGTTCTCTGGCGTGGAAGGAGACTTCGCTGCTAGTCCCACTTCAGAGGGGGAGCAGAAAGAGTCAAAACATGCATTCTGGCAAGTTCTGACTCTTATTAGAGTACTCAACAGGTTTTCAGACCTGGAGATACCCCCACGAGAGGGCAAAGACACAGTCTTAGATTGTGTCTTTGGCACTCAGAAGCCCTCTAAGACCAGGCAAGCTTTACCCTGGTCTCAAGGGCTAAAGAGTACCCGGGCTAAGCTTGCCCAACAGCTCTCCAAGCTCTCCTCCTTCCAACGATTCCACTCTACCGCCAAGCTTCTCCCACCTCCTTGCGCCCAGCAGAGGAGGTATTTTGAGATCTTGGACGAGCCATGTCCAGCTCTTCCTCTCCATCACTCTGTGGAAGAGCTCTTCAAGGGAGTCTCTCTAGAGAGAAGCTGTCAGGTCTCATTCTCAGCATCAGAGATCCTCAACTAGGAGAAGTTCACAAAGTATGCCATACAGGCTACTTCATGGCTTGATCTGTGGTTGGGGACTAGGGGAATCCTGGTTCAAACCGAGGATTTCCCTAAGGAACGCACCAGGAAAGCGATGGAAACTTTCCTTCTCTCAGGCACACGCACCATCGAGTTTCTTGCCCATCAAGTCACAAACTTATGGGCAAATACCATCCTGAAACGTCGAGATGCGGTGTCTGAGAGATTCCACCAGCAGGTCCCAAATGCCGAGATTGCTAGGCTCAGGAACTCCTCTTTAGAGGGGACACCTCTGTTTGAGCAAAAGGACATAGAACATGCTGCTGAGAGATGGAGGAAGTCCTACCGGGACTCCCTCCTCCATAGGGCTTTGACATCCAAGCCTTATAATCCACCAGCTCCTCAGCAGTCTCGTCCAAAGGAGATCATGACGAACAATACACGAGCGAAGACAACTGTCTAAAAAGCCCTTTCCGCCCAAAGACTGAAAAGGCATGAAGCCCTGAAGGTGAGTAAAATTTCCTAGAAGTAGCGGCCGAGGCTGCAAATGCTAGGAAAGGCATTCCCTCCCCTTGTCCACCAGTAGGGGGATGCCTACAAAGTTGCTCGGACAGGTGGAAGCAGCTGGGGGGCGAGCCCTGGACAATCTTGGGTATCGCATCCCGTTCACAACATTTCTCCCTCCCCTGATCAGGAATCCAGTGTCAATAGGCTCTTTTGCGATGGGATCAGCAAAGGAGCTAGCCCTCTGGGCAGAAGTCCAGACCCTGTTGAAGAAAGGAGTTCTACAAGAGGTCCTTGACAAGTCTCCAGGCTTCTTCAGTCGACTCTTTCTTGTGAAAAAGGTGCCTGGAGCCTGGAGACCCGTCATCGACCTCTCGGCTCTGAACAAGTTTGTGAAGCAAACTCCGTTCAGCATTGAAGCCACAGACACAGTCAGACAAGCGTTAAAACCACGGGACTATATGTGCAGACTGGACCTAAAGGATGAGTACTTCCAGATCGCAATCCATCTGTCTTCAAGGAAATACCTAAGATTCAGCCTAGACAACAAGAAATACCAGTTCAAGGTGCTGTGCTTCGGTCTTTCCACAGTACCTCAAGTCATCACCAGAGTGTTCACCCTAGTATCATCTTGGGCACACAGGATTGGCATCCGTCTCCTCTGTTATTTGGACAACTGGCTAATCCTAGCGGACTCGGTGGCAACCCTTCTTCAACACCGAGACAAACTTCTGATGCTAATAAGATCGGGGGATTATGGTAAACCTTGAGAAGTATGCCTTGTTTCCTACGCAGAGACTTGTATACCTAGGCACGATAATAGACACCAATCTCCACAAAGCCTTTCCATCAGACAACAGGATAATGAGGCTGAGAAAGGTCACAAAACCCTTTCTCAGACGGGAAGAATTTCCAGCCCAGGCATGGCTACGTCTTCTCAGACACCTTTCATCTCTGGCCCGTCTAGTTCCCAACGGCGCCTCAGGATTCGATCTCTCCAGTGGCGACTCAAGTCCTGGTGGAATCAGGCCTTCAACTCCCCTGACTTCTTCATCCCCATGGGATCAGTGGAACAGATGGACCTTGAATGGTGGGCGTCAGATGAGAACTTACGAAAGGGAGTGGATATTCTTGTCCTTCCCCCAAATTTGATGCTGTTCTGAGACGCTTCAAAAAGAGGGTGGGTGCCCACGTGTTGCACCACACGACCTCAGGCCTCAGGTGAGAGTCAGAAGAGTACCTCCACATAAATGTCTTAGAGATGAAGGCCGTCTTTCTGGCCCTTCAACAGTTCCATCTGTTCCTGCCGGGCCACTCAGTGGTGTTGATGAGCGACAACACCACAGTAGTGGCTTACATCAACAAACAAGGAGGTACCTTTCCGCAGCCTCTATCCTATCTAGCAGTAGAGATGCTGAGAAAGCCCGAGATTCACTCGATACCACTATCGGCACGCTTCATTTTGGGCACGTGGAATGTGCTCCCCGACAACCTGAGCAGAGCATCTCAGATAGTGAGTACTGAGTGGTCTTTGGATCATCTAGTAGCCAACAAGGTCCTGACTTTGTGTGGTTCTCCGACTGTGGATCTCTTTGCAACGTCCCTGAACTTTAGGCTCCCGTTGTACTGCTCCCCAGTCATAGACCCCAAGGTTCTCTGGCAAGGTGCATTCCAACAACTGGGACAACATCGACGTTTATGCCTTTCCCCCGTTGCATCTTATGAGGAGGATAGTCAATAAGGACAGAACATCAGTCAACGTCTCAATGACTCTCATAGCTCTGCTATGGCATGATGCTGAATGGTTTCCAGACCTTCTGCCCCTGCTGACGGAGTCTCCAAGAGAACTCCCTCCTCGACACGATCTACTCAAGCAACCCCGTGCTAACATCTTGCACAAAGACTTCACGCCTGGAGCCTATCCATTATCTTTTCACTCAGAGAGGATTTTCACATCAAGTTGCAAGCAGGATGTCTGGATACCTGCAGAAATCATCAGCAGCAGTCAACCAGGCAAAGTGGAAGGTCTTCTGTGGTTGGTGTCGTGGAAGGGGTATCTCTCCACTCGATGCCACTATTCCAGCAATAGCGGAGTTCCTCGTGTATTTGCGTGAGGAAATACGCCTTTCAGTCTCGATGGTTAAAGACTATCGCTCAGATTTAAGCCTCGCCATTAGACTCAACAGAATGGATATTTCCTCATCGCTAGAATTTTCATTACTCATACGGAGTTATGAACTTACCTTTCCTCAGTCTGAAGTGAGACCTCCCCCATGGAACGTGGTTCGAGTTCTCAGGTGTGTAAAGAGACCCCCTTTTGAACCATTACTCCAGGCAACAGATCGCCACCTCACTTGGAAGACGGTGTTCCTACTAGCTTTAGCTTTGGCCAAGCGAGTTAGTGAACTTCATGGTCTCTCATACGACTTCGCCCATTCAAGGGGATAGGGTGAGGTAATGTTTGGCTTCATCCCTGAGTTTGTAGGCAAGACTCAGAATCCACGAGTAGCGGATCCCTGATTTGACTCCTTCCTGATTTCTAGTTTCCGCTTTGTAACTTATGACCCTGATCATCTCTTACTCTGCCCAGTGAAGAGTTTGAGGCTTTACCTCAAGAGAACCGACGCAGCCCATCCCAATGTGTCTGCATTTTTCGTCAGCACAGGGAGGAACGAGGAGGGTCACTAAGAATACCATCTCTTCCTGAATTTGCAAGGTCATAGACCATGCCCTGTATCCGGACCCTCCTCCTTCACTTCGTCCCAGAGCCCATGATGTCAGGTGTAGCTACGTCCCTGGACAGTCACAATTCTTAACATCTCAACACACAGCTTGCGTAGACCGTGGACCATGTGTAGCAAGATTTAGTGAGGTGCAGAGACTCCTTATTTTTGGTACAAACCTGTTCAAAATAAGGAGCCCCAGGTAAAGCCAATAACCAGTTTGGCATGGACGTCCACCCTTCTAATGGGTGAATCACTCGATAAATAGCGTAGGTTTGTATTCCAGTTACGGAACAAATGACAAATTCGGAGATAATTTGTATTTTGCCTAACGATGCACACCTTTAGCTATTTATACAAATTACCTGCAAGCCCTATCATCCTTGTAGTCCTACCTCCAAGAAAAACGAGCTAAATCACCAGTGTGTGAGCGATAGCAAGCTACCTCCCCCTATCCCCACTAACTAGTGGAATGGGTAGTTAACCCTTGCAAAATTTTAATGGTTTGTCCTTTCAGCTTTGCTAAAAGTAATAACCCCATATAAATAACTAAAGGTTTGTATCGTTAGGGAAAATAAAAAGGATCTCTGAATTTGTCATGTTATTGTTCACACTGCCAGGCATAGTAGCTCCTGTTAGTTCATATGTTTGTTTCTATTCTTTTTAACTCCACCTCTCTGCATAGTGTGATAATTTTTACCCAAATGCCCAGTAGCTCTCTCCATTGATTTTGCTGCTCCAATGGACAAGCTGTATTGTAGTTTCTCTTAATGTGTTACTATTGGCTATTAGATTTTGGTGCTGGATATTGAGTTGTTTAAGCCATAAAGCCTTGTAATAAGGTCTTTCTTGTTTTACCAATTTTACTTCTAATTGGCCAACCAGAATCCAGGAATATTTTAATTACTCCTTTTGATTGGTTATCAAGTTCGTTAAAAATGTTTTATAAACAGTTTATTTTCAAATTGAAAAATCTTAGTTGAGGCATGGCTACTGAATGAGACATCTGAACATAGCTCAAGATGAACCTATTAGACTGCTTAATAACTAATAACATAAAAAGTTGGAACTTTTAGTAGAAATAAAGTGTTTCAAGCAGAGCCTAATTGCTTTTTATGTACAGGTGATTGATTTACAATACTGGCAGTCTCATGGTAAAGCTAGAAAGAAGAAACTAAGAAGTGTGTCCAGTGCATTTTATGCATGAGCGATTACAAGGCTGGTTTTGTGGATAAGTGGTATTTTGAATCTAAACAGTTGTCCTTATTTTTACACTTGATTCTGATAACTCAAACTCAACCTAAACTAATCATTGCAGACCAAATCTCAGCCTAAGTTAATGATACGGCTATTGGGTAGTTTGTAGGTGGTTGGATCATCAAATTTGTCGGGCAAAATACTAGCCCACCGGCAAGTGTGTGTAGTGCAATATGTACTGCTTGCCAGAACAGATTTGCAATGATACAATGTTTAATTGCCAGTGAAGCAAGCCATGGCTGAGCAAAGACCTATAAGTTAATGATTAGTGTTAGTTCATTAACCAATATACTCATAGATACAAATATTTAGAGAAGTTTGCGTTCAATAGGAGATGGAGCTCGAAAGTAAAAGGAACTTCGAAGGAATGGTGTTTGAGCAGTAACTGTGGCAGTTAGTCCATGACTGTTGTTATCCCATTATTTTTGCATGATAAAAATATTATTTCTGTTAGTTTTCTTGTTTTGTTGGATTTTGCTGTTATTCTCTTCCATAATTTGTTAATTTTCATTATTCCACTTGGGGTTCCCCCATTACTGTTGGGTGATGGTAATTGGAAAACAATACTATTTTGGAAGATAGACATTAGAACACAATAAAACAACAAGAAAACTAATGGGAAAAAAGTTTTATCCTGCAAAAATGGCTGGGTGGGACTCATAATGAAAATTTACTGTTTACAAATTGGTTATATGGTTCATGTAAGTGGTTGAAAAATAAAGTACAGTATCATAGTTATTTATGATCTACATTACGTCCCTCTAATGGATTTTGCTCTGCCATGGCTATGTTTGCTAAATTTACATTACCTCACTGCTCCTCTTTTCTGACAACCGGAATATGGATGTGCTGCACGCACCAACCATGTAGGTCGTTACTTCAGGGATATTTTTACTTTCACATGAGCAATGATGCATATATGCTGAATGTAGAGTGTTTTCAACATAATTAGTTACTGAAATAGGCGAAATTACACAAGTGTACTACCTAACCTAACATTCCCCACTTAACCTACCCTAGAAGCCATAATCTTACCACTCCCTTACACAGCCGTATCCTAGGCTGAGACTAGTCTGCAGTTACTTGCCTTAATTGTCAGTGTTTCATTAATCAAAATGGTTTAAGTTAGAAATAGCACTTATCCACAAAACTATCCTGGTAATCACTTAAGGAAAAAGTGCACTGGACGCTATTCTAGTTTAATCTTTGTAACTTTACTGTGACACTACCAGTAATGATGATCTGTCAACTGTATGTAAAATGCATTGGTTAAATTTCTGTAGACATGGCTATGTTTGCTAAATTTACATTACCTCACTGCTCTGTTCTGACAACCGGAATTTTTGGGCTTGGTTATGTCGTCCTGATGGAAGGTTCCTTTAGGTAGCTTTCTAAGGGATATTTGCTACAGTGATACTCCCAGAGAATTTAACCATAGGTCTCCAGAATTGTAACTCCTGGCGCGAATATCCTTAATATAGCTTTAAGGATATCGCATGATATCAGGGGACGTATTTTTTGATACGACACATAGCAATCTTCACCCCGAATAGATTTAACTCTTTGAGGGGGGAAGAGTGGCGAACGAAAGGGAAGCCGTTATCAAGGTATCCGGTGGACCTCCTCTCCGTACTGCTACGGCCCATCATTCCTTTAATCTGTAGCATTTAAGCTAAGTGCGCTCCCATGCTATTCCCGGTGTTTGTTACGGATTTTGGAATATTACCATGCAATCTTCAGCATCTTCATCCTCTGGAAAGATGAGTATCTAATCTTTCCTGTGTATAATTTTAAGGCTCCCTTCTCACAGTTAAATTCATATAATTTAATTGTGTTTGGTTGAGCATAGCCGACACTGGAGGCAGCCATTTTGAGACCGCTGTCGCTCGTCATAAATACATTTTTGGGCTCAGGCCATGTCGTCCTGATGGAAGGTTCCTTTATTATCTTCCTTAGGGTATATATGACTACAGTGGATATTCCCAGAGAATTAAACTAAAGGTTTCCAGAATTCTAACTTCTGGCGCGAGTACCCTTAAGGTTTCCCTTTAGGATATCGTATAATAACAGGGGACGTATTCTTGACACGCCATATAGCTATCTGCACCCCACATAGCGTTTACGCTTCGAGGGGGAAGTTGGTGGCAAGATATGGGAGGAGCCGTTACAAAGTTCTCCTCCTCCGTTATTGTTATTGGTACTCGGATGACGTCATATGCGACGCCATCTTAGATGCCATCTTGGCTGACGTCATCACCGCCCGCGAACTCCATTCCTTTTGTAGTAGCATCTTTGACCAGGTGTTTTTTCCCAGTTGTTTCGCTATTTACTGCAGCATGTTGCAATCTTCAGCTTCTTCTGTCTCTGGAAAGTTGAGTACCTTATTCTTATACTGTATAAATTAGCTCTGGCCGTAAAGTAACGCTTTTCTATCCAAAAATACTGTGTTTTGTGGCGGAGCTATTGCCTAACTGGAGGCGTCTCTGACGCTGTTGTTCGCATCGCATCCTTTATTTAGTTAGCCAGAACAACTGTCTCGGTTTCTTAACTAATTATCAGTATTAGTTATTTAGTCTTCATTGCTAGGAATTAGTTATATTATGCCGATAGTATTCTTTAATTTCGGCGAGTGTAGGTAGCCGATTTTATGACGCTAGAAATGCTAGCCTAGGCGCTTTAGTTTCCTTTCATGCATGTTATGATAAGTGTTCCTGGTGTTAATTTATTAAATGAAGATATTAGGCAATTATACATATAAGATTCAGTGATTGCACATGGGTTTTTTCCTCCTTCTAGAGAGTATACAAGGGGTTTTGATGATCTAGGTAGTCGATTCCTCTGCCCCTAACCTAACGAATTAGGGGCTTTTGTATACTTTCACACCTCCCTGGTTACCTTTACATATAAGGTAATCTCTTCTCCCTCTGAGGTAGCCTAGGCTACATCCTAGCCCTCCTTTCCTTGAATCGTGATTCGGGTAGGGTTGGGCTAGAAGTTTCTTTCCCTGCCCAGAGCCATAGTACATGAGCTTTGAGTTAGGGTCAGAACCTCAGAGTACCAATCGTTTGCCCCCAGCTACCCCATTGGGTGAATGAACTCGCCTTTTGGTCCCCGCTGGACGGCAAAAGGGGGGGGGGTGGCCTCTGCCCTCCTCCCTAGACCACACCTGGAAGGGCTACGAGACCCTTCCTCCCTGTGGCCTAGCGACTTGTCCTGCGCATGCCTACTCTGGGCTGGGAGATATGCATTCCCTAGCCTAGGTTAGACAGGCTCAGGGATTCTGTTTCTTTTTAGTTTGGGACGGCCTGTCAATGCTGTTCCCTTACTGTGCTAACCCACCCTAAGCTGGAGAATGTACTCTCCCTATACCTGGGGTGGTGCCGGTACCGAAACAGAG
Source organism: Palaemon carinicauda (assembly GCF_036898095.1). Classification (NCBI taxonomy): domain Eukaryota; kingdom Metazoa; phylum Arthropoda; class Malacostraca; order Decapoda; family Palaemonidae; genus Palaemon; species Palaemon carinicauda. Next base: position 262,511,641 of record NC_090725.1, on the reverse strand, counting down.
TCCCCTATTAGGGTTCGAGGGAAGGCTTACACCAACCCCTACACCCGTACGCAGGATGCTTTCCCCTCCCTCTCTGTCCTTTGGTGATGGCCTAGCCATCACACCCCTGTCCACCGTCCTACAACTCACCGAGTACCGGTGGGTTGTAGGGTCGGCCCGGTCTTTTCGCATGCTGGGCCAAGCCGTTCAGCTTCCCTTACATGATTCAGCTATGAGATAGCATGACAGCAGGTCTATCTGCCGGCGGGAGACCTCCCTGCTGTCTTAGAGCGTTCTTCGGTCCTCCCTTGGATCGCCACCCACAGCCCTAGCCGACCGCCGGCTGAGCTGCGGCTGGATGGAAGCCTGATCATAATATGGTCTTCCTTCCATTTGAACCCTCCTTCTTGAGAAAGGCGAGGTTAGGGTAGTGAACTGCCGCCCTCCCCTCTCCTTCCCTCATTGCTTTCTCTCTCTCTCAATCAAGTGCCAGTCCACTGTCTCACAACTCTGCCGGCAACAGCCGACAGTGTAGCGTAGGTCTCCTCCCAGTCACATGGATCGATGACAGGGTAGGTGTACCTTCAGCCGGTTACCTGCCGGCATGTCGGTGCCCCGCCGACAATACTTGAGGTTGTCTCCCTTTCCCCGCCACATAGATTGATGGCTGAAACGGGATACCCTCAACTGGCGGCCCGCCAGCGCCCGGCGTGCCTCCGATGTGCCGGCGGGCTGCCGGCTCCACCTATTTTCATATTACGACAGTGGACTGTCCTCTTACACTAACCCTGCCGGCAGTGCGCCGGTAGTGTCTGTTGTATGGCTGTATACAGTAGCCAGTACATTTGTGGTATAGTGCATACCCTAGACAGAAAACTATGGTGTATAGTTATGCAAGAAATAATTTTCTAGCATACTCTGTGCATCCATGCGCAGTCCCTTACCGGAACCTACTTGAATTGAAGATAATTGTTCTCCCCTTTTCCCTATGCTGAATGATCATCAGCTCCCTCCCTTTCACCACTACTAATACCTCAGAGAAAGTGCTCATTACGCTGCTCTATCCCTACGGGATAATTCCCTCCTTAGGGCTTACCTGAACGGAAGTCCTAGAGTTAGTAGTAGAGAAAGGTCACGGCAATTGGCTGGGCGGGATTCACAAGTATGTGTCTTTCCTGCTTCATTTCCAGCTTACCTATCCTAAGCTTACACTTGGAAAGGAATCTTATATTATAACTAAGATTACATAAGATTAATCTAGATTATTCTAAGTCTATCATTATAGACTCCCGCATACTCATGTACCCTTTCTTTCTTTAGAGGAGGAGTACATCCGGTGTGAGAGCGCCTTCTGCAGCGTTCGGCGCCGTGATTTCTACGGCCACCTGGCGTGCCGAACCCACGCCAGCTGCTTCGTCACCCAGGGATCTCTTAGGTACTGGGACCCACAGGTTTGCACGACTTGCAAAGACCTGCTCCATGAGGCGTTCGAGACTCCCCTGTCTGCGGAGTCAAGGGACATCACTCGAGAGAAACTGCACAAGTAGGTGCGTGGTTTCCAAAAGAACGCCACGGGGCCCTAGCTTCCCAGCAAGAAGATGAGAGCTATGCTCTTTCCTAAGGCATCTGCGGATGCTGTCCTCCCCAAACCCAAGATCCCTTGCGTCCAACTGATGGTCGACCCAGATGTTTCGGTGCACTTCAGGACATCCATCTCGACGACGATGACAGGATGTCGGAGGTGTTGGATATCACCGAGAGGACCCTGATGGCCGAGGGTCAAGAAGAGGAACCTAGAACGGCTCCTGACTCCGAAGAAGGCGCCGCCGTGCCCTCCGTAGCTTCCGTAGTCATCTCTGAACTAGTCCCCTCTACATTGTCCACTCCTATGCGGACGATTCCATGGACAATTTTCAGGCCATGATGGCGATCCTCGAGGAGAGGTTCCGCAAGAGGGATGAGTATTTCAAGAAAGAAATCCTTCGCTTGACGAAGCAACGCGAGCCTTAGAGGAGGATGAACGTGAAGGACCTTCCTACCTGCTCCGTGACTAACCCATGGAGGCATGCCGAGCACATGCCTATCACAAGCGGCAGGATTTTCGTCAATGACAAACTAGGCGCTGTCCCCCTTGAAGAGGTGGAATTCTGGCCTAGCTTTGAGGCATATCCGGACTGCTACATCCGCCTCAAGTCAGAACCTGTTTCTAAGGAAGAAACTGAGCCGAAGGAGGTCATCGTGTTTGACCACGCTAATGCTCAATCCCTGCCAGCTGGCTGTTTGAAGGACAAGGGCTACACCAACTCTAAGGTGCCGGCCCTTAGCAAGAAACATCCGTCCTCTCTTGCTCCAAACACCATGGTCTTCCCCTTCGCGGAGAAGTCTCTTAGCAGTACTGATGGCGGTGGAGGAAGGGAAACCCTGCCCTACATTGGAGGAATGTATGCCCCTCTCCCTCGCCCTACCCCCCGACGACAAAAACTGGAAGGACATCCAGTTAACTTTCTCCATGGGAAAGTTGGAGGCCAACATTGCTGGACGACAGTTCAGTTAGAACCTCCCCAAGCTCTCCGAGTATCTCGTTCGTCGGAAGCAGGACACGATAGAGAGGCTGGCCGCTTCCCTTTCCCTCCAGGTGATTATGGAGACAATGGCTGGGGAACACAGGACCCCAAGCATCTACATGGTCATAGCCAAGACCCACCTAGCTACTCTGACGAATGACTTCCATAGCTTTGTCAGGGCACGGAGGGCCTGCAGAGAGTTCGTGTTTGTGTCTGCCGCAGTAAAATACGAAACAGGGAAGCTGATTTCCTCTAACATTTGGGGAAAAGATCTCTTCCCCAATGACTTGGTGAAAGAGATTGTTGACAAGGCTGCCACGGAGAACGGGAACCTTCTCCAAAAGGGGGCCATGTCAGCAAAGAGGAAATTTGCTCCGGATGAGGGCCCCCAACTGAAGAAGAAGTCCAAGAAGCCGAGACCACAGCCTCGTCAGGCTAAACACCAGCTTCTTGCAACCGCTGCTCCCCAGTTGGTGGCTCAGCCCCAACAAACCTTCCAACTGGTACCCCAGCCGGTGGTGACTCAGTCACCAGCCTTCACGCCCGCCTACGAAAGGCAGTCGACTATCTTTCGTCCCAGAGGTAGAGGCACCGGCAGAGACTCCTCTAGACGTCTTTCCAGAGGGAGAGGAGGCAGGGGAGCAGGCGGTCGAGGAGGTAAACCCTCCAGCAACCAGAAGCAATGAGATGCTTCCGGTGGGAGGAAGACTCCGCCTCTTCCAGGATCGTTGAACCTTCGATCCCTGGGCTCACAGCATCATCAAGAACGGACTAGACTGGAGACACCACCACCAGTTTTCCACCGATTCTTCCAACACTCCACCCCCGTTCTGGAAGAATACGTCCAAGAACTCTTGAACAAGAAGGTGATCAAGAGGGCAAAGTCCATCAGGTTCCAAGGAAGACTATTCTGTGTTCCCAAGAAGTACTCTGACAAACTCAGAGTCATTCTGGACTTGTCCCCTCTCAAGAAGCTCATCGTGAACGACAAGTTGAAAATGCTGACTCTTCAGCATATAAGAGCCCTACTGCCTCAAAAGGAATATACAGTCTCGATAGACATGGTGGACGCCTACTGGCACATTCCAATGAATCGCCAGACCTCTTTCTACCTATGATTCAGGCTTCAAAGAAGACAGTACGCCTTCAGAGCCATGCCCTTCGAGCTAAACATAGCCCCAAGGATCTTCTCGAAGCTTGCTGAGACAATCGTTCAACAACTACGCCTACAGGGCGTCCAGGTGATGGCTTACCTGGACGATTGGCTGGTGTGGGCAGCATCAGAAAAAGAATGCCTGCAAGCTTCCACAAAGGTGATCCAATTCTTGGAACATTTGGGCTTCAAGATAAACACCAAAAAGTCTTGACTTTCTCCAGCTCAGAAGTTCCAATGGCTAGGCATTCATTGGGACCTCCAGTCACACCGTCTTTCCATTCCACTGAAGAAGAGAAAGGAAATAGCAAGATCTGTCAAGAGACTTCTGAAATCCAAACGGATTTCAAGACGACAACAGGAACGGGTGCTCGGCTCCCTCCAGTTTGCTTCAGTGACAGACCCAGTCCTAAGAGCACAGCTAAAAGATGCATCGGGAGTCTGGAGAAGATACGCATCAAACGCTCGAAGAGATCTCAAGAGACCTCTGCCGACTCGGCTACGATCACTCCTCAAGCCATGGTCGGAGGCCAAGAAACTGAAAAGGTCAGTACCTCTAACATTACCTCCACCCTCGGTCATCATCCATACGGATGCATCGCTAGAAGGATATGGGGGGGGGGCGTCACTCCCATCAACGTCAAGTTCAAGGAACATGGTCTCCCCTATTCAAGACGTTTCACATCAACATCTTGGAGGCCATGGCAGTCCTTCTCACCCTGAAGAGGCTGTCCCCACATCCCTCAGTCCACATCTGACTGACCCTGGACAGCGACGTAGTGGTCAGATGTCTCAACCGTCAGGGCTCAAGATCGCCCCAACTCAACCAAGTGTTGTTGCCCATCTTCCACCTGGCGGAGAAGAAAAGATGGCACCTCTCAGCAGTTCACCTACAAGGATTCTGCAATGTGACGGCGGATGCTCTATCGAGGACAGCCCCGATTGAGTCAGAATGGTCCTTAGACGCATACTCATTCTCCTTCATCTCCCAAAAAGTCCCGGAACTGCAGATCGACCTCTTCGCAACGAGCGACAACAAGAAACTTCCTCGCTACGTGGCCCCATACGAGGACCCCCGAGCGGAAGCGGTGGACGCCATGTCCCTAGATTGGAACAGATGGACCAAGATTTACCTGTTCCCTCCACCCAACCTTCTGCTAAAAGTCCTCACCAAGGTGAGATCCTTCCAAGGAATAGCGGCCCTAGTGGCTCCCAAGTGGCCCCGGAGCAACTGGTTCCCATTGATCCTGGAGTTACAACCCAAGCTAATTCCCCTGCCGGACCCAGTTCTATCCCAACAAGTTCAGAAGTCGACTGTCTTTGCTTCATCACAGAAAACCTGAGACCTTCATCTCTTGATTTTCTCTCCCTAGCCGTCAAGAAAAGATTTGGGATCTCGAAGGAAAGCTTAGACTTCTTAAAGGGATATAAAACAAAATCTACCAGAAGGCAATATGAGTCATCTTGGAAGAAATGGGTGGCCTTTGTCAAGCCAAGAAATCCTAAGGAAATATCAATGGATTTTTGTTTGTCCTTCATTCACCTTCATGGACAAGGCTTGGCAGTCAACACGATTTCCACTTGCAAATCGGCCCTGACAAGACCCTTATTATACGCCTTCCAAATAGACCTGTCTAGCAAAATCTTCAACAAGTTGCTGAAGGCATGCGCTAGACTCAGACCTGCAGCCTCTCCGAGACCCATCTCCTGGTCTCTTGACAAGGTGCTACATTTTGCTTCAGGTTTGGACAACGAAACTTGCCCTCTGAAAGATTTGACTCAGAAAGTTATTTTCTTGTTTGCTCTAGCCTCGGGGGCTAGAGTTAGTGAAATTGTGGCATTATTGGAAGACAGCTCTTTAAAGGGGAAACATCGGATTCTGACTTGTCACTTAAACAACTAAGGGCGAAGATCACCTACTTCATTCGCAGAGCGGATCCTGACAGTATACCCGCAGGTCACGATCCCAGGAACCCTGAAGTTCTTCCAGTCGATGCACTTCGAGAGTCTCCGCTCATTCACGGGATGGAAGTCATCGAGAGTGTTCTTTAAACACTATGCGAAGCAGGTGCAAGAAATTAAACACTTCGTGGTAGCTGCAGGTAGTGTGTTAAAACCTGCTGCTTAGTGCTGCGATGAACAGTGAGTTATATGGGACTCTAACTCTAAGGGTGTCTGTGTTGACCCTAGTGCGCAACATAGTGAAAATAGTGTCACCGAGTGACACTACGGACTGTTCTAAATATACCAAGGTGAAGTCACATAGACTAAACACTTGTGCCACGTGTTTCAAACATGAAGTGTATTTAAGACATTTTAGAAAGACATTACAATTCCTATGGAATTAACGTGTGTGATGGCAAGTTTTCCTTTTCAGATACCACAACTATTTCTACTAATGTCCCAAGTCTATGTAACTAATTTACATTCTATTACAATGTACATTTATTACTTTTATGTATGCTAATTCTTATTTATTGCCAATAAATGAATTTGCTGTTTTCGTGCGTCTTATTTTGCCCTAACATTGTAATAGAATACTGTTTGAGAGTTTTACTATCCCTCTATTCTGTATAAAATGATTGAACAATAAAATTCTATTGTTCCTCCGCTTAAACAAACTCATCTAGACCGGGGTAATTTGTTCCAACACGTTATATTTACCTTACCTATTACCTTACTCTGGGACCGGCAGTTACTTCTTGATGTTGGGTGAGTTTAATTTATCATGCAACTTCGAGACTTTCTATAAGTCCTATAGGACTCATCCCTGCTGGGCGGCAGGAAGCAGTAACATAGTACATGCTTAACTGAAGTGACATATACCGGTAATGTCACAGGTCTCTTGGGTCATTAGACCAAAGGAATATTGTCTAGAAGTCGAAGGCACTACTGAGGGGAAAAATCCACGATACATTAATTCTTTGGTACACTTCCATCAGGACGACATGGCCTGAGCCCCAAAAACGGATTTTGAGTGAAGCGAAAAATCTATTTTTGGGTGAGATAGCCATGTCGTCCTGATGGACCCGCCCTTATTCTCTATTAGGCCTTTGCAGGCTCCCTCCCGATCTTACTGTATCATGGGGGCTGGCCTTGACGCCAAAAGGAATGGAGTTCGGGGGCGGTGATGACATCAGCCAAGATGGCGTCGCTTATGACGTCATCCGAGTACCAATAACAGTAACGGAGGAGGAGAACCTTGTAACGGCTCCTCCCATATCTTGCCACTAACTTCCCCCTCGAAGCGTTAACGCTATGTGGGGTACAGATAGCTATGTGGCGTGTCAAGAATACGTCCCCTGTTATTATACAATATCCTAAAGGGAAACCTTAAGGGTACTCATGCCAGAAGTTAGAATTCTGGAAACCTTTAGTTTAATTCTCTGGGAATATCCACTGTAGTCATATATACCCTAAGGAAGCTACTAAAGGAACCTTCCATCAGGTCGACATGGCTATCTCACCCAAAAATAGATTTTTCGCCTTGCTCAAAATCCGTTTTTATTTAGTCAGTAATGCGAAACTCCCGGTATTTAGCTATAAAAATTTTCTAGCTAGTTAGGCAAATTATACTAGTGAAGATATTGCATACTATTTAATTATTCCTCTTCCGAGATGTAACTTTACTTTTTGTATATGCCGGGGACCCCGGTGGTACTAACCTTGGCTTCGGTCCCCACCGGAGTTAGGCTAGCCTAACACGTTATGTATACATTAGTAAAGTAATTCCCATTGTTTAACCTCACCATATTGTTCCTTAATAATTCGGATGGGAACATATATCCCCTAGAATTTATGGATAAGGTTTGATATTTTTCTCTTTAGGAGAAAAGAGGATAAACCCTTTCTCCCTCCCTGAGCCACTGCCATTACAGGCGGCAACCCATATCTTTCGTCATCGCTGGCATTTAGTAAACTCCCACTTGACTTAGATAGTCTTACACCGTCTATCTTCTTTGCCGCCAAGTATCCCGGCTCTGAAGTAAGATGGATGGTAGCTCAGGGTGAACTGTCTTGCAGCCGACAATGTCGCCGACAGGAGAATCTTTGTTCCTCTGCCGACCACAACGTTATCGGCACAGGAAGCCATGCTTCCTTAGTTTACAGCCGAAAGTAGGATGCCGCCGCCTTTCTCCCCTAAGAACTAGAAGACTCTTTCCCCTCCCCCCTCTGTCCTTTAGTGTTGGCCTAGTCGTCACAACATTCTTTCGCCAGTATTCTGACAGTCATCCTGGCTTGCAGGGTTGACTGCGTTGCCGGCCGGGACCCTATCAGCGGCGGTTAGGTTGCTGCCTCGGCCACTTCCTCTTATGTCCTTCCTTCACCGGAGGTGAATGCCCCAGGGGGAAAGACTGAGCCTGCCCTGATGGCTGCCGGTGGGAAACCCAATATACTGTTGAGAATTCTTCAGCCCTCTATTGGCCTGCCATCCACAAACCTTGCAACCGGCAGTACAGCCGGCGGCAAAAGTTGTGAATGGATGGAAGCTAGAATCAGATGCATTCCTCCCCTTCCACTAGAACTCTCATTCTGGCAAGGAGACAGTAGATGGCAGTAGCCCTCCTATACTTCCAATTATTGTGCTAAACCATAATAATAGGAGATCCTCCTTTCCATTCTTTCTCTCTCTCTATCAGTTAGTGCCGCCAGGTACTAGCCTAACCCCGATAGTATACCAGTAAAACTACAGTATACAACAATACAGTAGTTGGTAAAACTACAGTATACAACAATACAGTAGTTGGTAAAACTACAGTATACAACAATACAGTAGTACAAGTATTTCTAACATACTCTGTCTATCCTATCACAGTCTATTGTTGGGACCGCATAACGTGTTGAGGTTGAAGTAATCCCTCAACATCCTGATGAATCCTTTGATCATCGGAACACTTATAAACACCGTTCAGTATTAATATGCTACAGGTGGAGAAGTTAGTATAGATATTCACTAACTCCGGCTCTACGTACGGGAGTCGTTCCACCTTGTATTCTCCCTTATAGGGAATTTAAATATTAGTATTGACGAAGGTTTCATCGATTGTCTGGGAGAGGAAACACAGATATGCGTCTTTCCTATTTCCTTCCTAGCTTACTGTCCTAAGCTATTAAATATAATAGTAAGTATTACTATTAAAAGTATGCATTTATATCAATGATATAAATAACTGTATACTCATTTCACCTTTTTCCCTTTTACAGGAGGAACCAATGGTGTCGTGTGCAGTTGTATTCTGCAACCACAAGAGTAAGGACTTTTGTGGGCATACGATGTGCAGGTCTCATACCCCCTGCTGCATCGCATCTGGATCCCTGAGATACTGGGACCGGAAGGGTTGCTCCAGCTGCTCGACCTTGCTGACCAACGGCTTTGGAGAAGATATCCATGCCACCACGGAGGCAAGGGATACAGCACCGGAAACCCTTCGTAGGTGGGTAAGAGGATTCCAGAAGAACTCTCCGTGACCTTACCTACCTAATGAGACTCTTAGGTGCCTTCTGTTCCCTAAGGTTTAATCCAGTGCGGTAGTGCCCCAGGAACAGGTCCAGCCGCCCTTCATTCAACTGAAAATGGACGCAGACATCAATAAGGCACTTGAAGGCATGGACAACCATCAAGAACGGATATCGGAGGTGTCTACTGACACCGAACAGGACCTACTGCAAGAAGGCCTTGAAGAAGAAGTGGTTCAACCACCAACGGAGGAAGAAGGATCCGTTTCGATGGTGACTGAGGACCTTCAGTTCACTGTGATGGCCTATCAACCTATGCCGTCAACTTCTTCAGCCCCAACTCCCCAACCGGCTACACAGGTCGACATGAGCAAGGCTCCCCTAGAGTCGATCCAGCAGATGTTGGCAATGTTCTGGAAGGAACAAGAAGAGATAAAGCAAGATTTCAAAGAGACGAAGAGAGAGGTACAAGAAGGGAAACGCCCTGGCGCTTCCAGGGGCTCTGCTAAGCCCCTCAAAGTATCTGACCTCCCTCACTGCTCCGAAACCAACCCCTGGAGGTATACGGAATACATGCCCATGATGAATGGGAAGCTTTATATCTCCTTGAAGATCTTCAATTCTGGCCCAGCTTTTCAGCCTACCCAGATTGCTACGTGAGACTGCGAGATGAATCTGCATCCCGTGAGGAGACGGTACCCAAGGAAGTCATTGTCTTCGAACATGACAAGGCACAAGCCATCCTGACCAAGACCCTGAAAGGAGCCGGATATACCAACTCCAAAGTCTCAGCATTGAACAAGAAGCACCCAACCTTTATTGCTCCTTCCTCCAGAGCTTTCCCCTTTTCGGTGAAAGCCCTTGACTGTGTCACGGAAGCAGTCGAAGAGGGGAAACCCTGCCCAGTTCTAGAGGAATGTAAACCATTATCTCTAGCCATACCCACCAGCGAGGAGAAGTGGAAAGAGGTACATCTAACCTTCTCCGTCTCAAAGTTGGATCCAGAGATAGCAGGCCAGCAGTTTAATGAGAACCTTCCAAAGTTGCCAGACCATCTTTTGAGAAGGGAACAGGAGACGAAAGAAAGACTTGCCGCTTCCTTGTCTCCGTAGAGCTGCCTGGAAATGTGTGCAGGCCTAACTAATGCCCCAGACCTGTACATGGTCTTAGCTAAGTCCCACATGGGTACCCTTGTGAAGGACTTATATGTCTTTGTCAGGTCAAGGAGTACCTGTAGAGAGCACGTGTTTGCAGCAGCAACGTTAAAACACGAACCCAGAAAGCTGATCTCATCATGCATCTGGGGCAGAGACCTTTTCCCACAAGATTTGGTCCAAGAAGTCATTGCCAAAGCCGCCACGGAGATTAGGAACCTTCTTCACAAGTGGGGCATGTCTTCAAAAAGGAAATCATCCTCAGACAGTGGTTCCCACCCTAAGAACAGAAAGGCAAAGAGACCACGTAGACCTGCACAACTTCCGGCCGTGACCATTGGCACAGTGCCTCAAATGGTAGCTCAGCCGCAAACCACCTTCCAGATGGTCCCTCAGCAGCTGGTGGCTCAGTCACCTGTCTTTAACCCCGGTTTTGAGAGGCACACGACCACCTTTCGGCCCTACAAAAGTAAGGGTCCAAAAAGAGGATAATCCGGAAACCCTCCAAAGGGTAGAGGAGGACGTGGTCACGGAAACAAGTCCTCAGGAACCTCTAAACAATGAGAAGTTCCAGGTAGGAGGCAGACTTTCCACTTTCGGGATCGTTGGACCTTAGATCCCTGGGCCCACAGCTTACTCACGAATGGAACAAAAATCCACCCCCTTTTCCAGAATTTTTCCAACACTCCACCCCCTTGTTGGAAGAATATACCTCAGAACTCTTGAACAAGAAGGTAATAAGAAAAGCGAAGTCCATCAAATTCCAAGGAAGGCTGTTTTGTGTTCCCAAGAAAGACTCGGACAAACTCAGAGTCATTCTAGACTTGTCTCCACTCAACAAGTTCATCAAGAACAACAAGTTCCGGATGCTTACATTGCAAAACATAAGGACCCTTCTACCAAAAGGGGCGTACACAGTCTCAATAGAATTGGCAGATGCTTACTGGCACCTACAGTCAGTCACCCCGTCTCCTCCTACCTAGGATTCAGACTACAGAAGACAAAATGTCTTCACAGCCATGCCCTTTGGGCTAAACATAGCCCCAAGGGTATTCACAAAGCTAGCGGACACAATCATTCAGCAACTATGCTCTGAGGGAGTACAAATAGTAGCATACCTGGACTATTGGCTGGTGTGTGCAGCATCGAAGACTACTTGTCTGCAAGCGGCCAGGAAGGTGATTCAGTTCCTGGAACACCTGGACTTCAAGATCAATCGCAAGAAGTCTCACCTTTCTCCAGCTCAGAAGTTTCAATGGTTAAGAATCCATTGGAACTTGCAGTCACACCACCTCTCCATTCCATTAAAGAAGAGGAGAGAGATAGCGGCATCTATCAAGAGACTAATCCAACACAAGAGGATTTCAAGATGCCAACAGGAAAGAGTATTGGGCTCTCTCCAGTTCACAGCAGTGACTGACCCGGTGCTAAAAGCACAGCTGAAGAATGCGTCAGGAGTCTGGAGAAGATACGCATCAAACGCTCGAAGAAATCAACAAAGGTTGACCCCGACCCGATTGCGCATGCTATTAAGGCCGTGGTCAACAGCCAAGAGTCTAGCATGGACAATTCTCTTGCAACCACCACAACCATCAGTGGTGATACACACGGACGCCTCCCTGGAAGGATGGGGAGGCCATTCGCAAGAAAGGAAAGTGCAAGGGAATTGGTCGCACCAGTTCAAAACTTTTCACATCAACATCTTGGAGGCTATGGCAGTCTTCCTGACGTTGAAAAAACTATCCCCTCTCAGAGCAGTCCACATCAGACTGGTCCTGGACAACGAAGTGATAGTAAAATGTCTAAAATGACAAGGCTCGAGATCACCTCACATTAATCACGTGATGTTAGCCATCTTCCACCTGGCAAGGAAGAGAAGATGGCGTTTATCAGCAGTTCACCTTCAAGAGTTCTGCAATGTGACAGCGGATGCTCTAGCTAGGCGAAAGCCGATAGAGACAGAATGGTCCCTAGACGCAGACTCATTCTCCTTCATCTTGGAAAAAGTCCCGGAACTGCAGATCGACCTCTTCGCAACGAGCGACAACAAGAAACTACCTCGTTATGTAGCCCCTTACGAGGACCCTCAAGCAGAAGCGATAGACTCTCGACTGAAACAGATGGAATCGGATCTACCTGTTTCCACCAACCAATCTCCTGCTAAAAGTCCTCGACAAGCTAAGATCCTTCAGAGGAACAGCTGCAGTAGTGGCCCCCAAATGGCCCAGAAGCAATTGGTTCCCTCTAGTTCTAGAATTGAAACTGAAGTTGTTTCCTCTGCCAAACCCAGTTTTATCCTAACTGGTTCAGAAGTCGACTGTTTACACTTCATCCTTGAGAACCAACAACCTACATCTCATGATTTTCTCGCCCTAGCAGCGAAGAAAAGGTTTGGGATCTCAAAGGTCAAAATCGACTTCATCGAAGAGTACAAGTCAAGGTCAACAAGGAGACGATATGAATCATCTTGGAAGAAGTGGGTTTCCTTTGTGAAAGCAAGGAAACTAACAGAAATATCAATAGATTTCTGTCCTTCTTTCTTCATCCACCTACACGAACAAGGCCTGGCTTCCACCACAATAACTGCGTGTAATTCAGCTCTGACTAGACCTCTTCTGTACGCCTTTCAGGTGGACCTCACAGGTGAAATCTTCAATAAGATACCAAAAGCATGCGCTAGACTCAAGCCAGCAACCCCTCCAAAGCCCATAACATGGTCGTTGGACAAAGTCTTGCACTATGCTTCGAATCTGAACAATGAGGATTGCACCCTAAAGGATCTAACACAGAAAGTTATATTTCTGTTTGCAATAGCCTCAGGGGCTAGAGTTAGTGAAATAGGGGCCCTATCCTGAAATGAAGGCCATATTCAGTTCCTAGACACAGGAGAACTGGATCTCTTCCTTGATACTGCCTTTCTCGCCAAGAATGAGCTACCCACCAAAAGGTGGGGTCCTTGGAGAATCTGCCCACTGAAGGAAGATGTCTATGCCCAGTAGAGTGTGTCAAGGTCTATCTTCGTAAAACTTCAGACTTCAAGGAGGGACAGCTCTTCCGAGGTGAAACCTCAGGATCAAACTTATCCCTAAGACAACTGGGAGCAAAACTCACCTACTTTATTTGCAGAGCGGATCCTGACAGCACACCCGCAGGTCACAATCCAAGAAAAGTTGCTTCTTTGTTGAATTTCTTTCAACACATGGACTTTGAGAGGCTCCGCTCATATACGGGTTGGAAATCATCCAGAGTCTTTTATAAAACATATGCAAAGCCAGTGCATGAGATAAAATACTTTGTGGTGGTGACAGGTAGTGTCATAAAACCTGTCTACTTAACAGTGCATCGGGTGCATAGGTATTACTACCTTCGAGTGAAAATCACCATGGTTATTAATAGACGGTTCTATACAGGTGCAGAATCTAACCAATAACACCGGTGCCGTGTGAACATTTGAACAATGTTGATATATATCCAACATCTGAGTGAAACTAGACAGGTTTAGCTTCACATTCATCTGACTGGCATTTTTTATGATGAATTCATATATGTATATTCTTCCCTTATAGGTCAGAAATATATATAACTATGATGTTGATCGATGCAAGGTTAGACTTCTACTTATGATGTATATATTTACAATTTATTTTGCTTATGAAAATAAATAGAAAAATGTATCTGCGTCTTCTTTTAACCCTCAGTATATGAAATAAAAGAGGTCAGAGTTTTATTCTGATATCCTTAGCACGAAAAGGCAATCTCTAGAAAGTATCCTTTGCGTCCTTAGGGATAAACAAACTTTGAATCCTTATAGTCGAAGTGGACATTTTCCCTGCAGGGGCCAGGAAGCCCTAAGCTAGTTCCAAGCGTGGTGGATATAACAAATAACAGTAATGTCATATATATAGGTCTAGGAGACCATATAAGGAACTCATTCAAAGTAAAGGCACTTATACAAACCCACAGATATAGTACTTTCAAGTTAATTCTCTGGTAAGCTTCCAACAGGACGACATTTTGAGTAAAGCGAAAAATCTATTTTTGGGTGAGATAGCCATGTCGTCCTGATGGAACCACCCTTCTTTCTTTCTTAAATGACCCCACCCGAAACTTCCAACAGGACGACATTTTGAGTAAAGCGAAATATCTATTTTTGGGTGAGATAGCCATGTCGTCCTGATGGAACCACCCTTCTTTCTTTCTTAAATGACCCCACCCGAAACTACTCTATCTGCGGCTATTCCAGCTTAAATGCAAGTTCGGAATGATGGGCCGTAGCAGTACGGAGAGGAGGTCCACCGGATACCTTGATAACGGCTTCCCTTTCGTTCGCCACTCTTCCCCCTCAAAGAGTTAAATCTATTTGGGGTGAAGATTGCTGTGTGTCGTATCAAAAAATACGTCCCCTGATATGCGATATCCTTAAAGCTATGTTAAGGATACTCGCGCCAGGAGATAGAATTATGGAGACCTATGGTTAAATTCTCTGGGAGTATCACAGTAGCAAATATCCCTTAGAAAGCTACCTAAAGGAACCTTCTATCAGGACGACATGGCTATCTCACACAAAAATAGATTTTTCGCTTTGCTCAAAATCCGTTATGGATGTGCTGCACGCACCAACCATGTGGGTCTTTACTTCAGGGATATTTTTTACTTTCACATGAGCAATTATACCTATATACTGAATGTAGAGCGTTTTCAACATAATTAGTTACTGAAATTGGCAAAATTACACAAGTGTACCAGCTAATCTAACATTCCCCACCTAACCTAACCTAGAAGCCATAATCTTACCACTCCCTTACACAGCCGTATCCTAGGCTGAGACTAGTCTGCAGTTACTTGCCTTAATTGTCAGTGTTTCATTAATCAAAATGGTTTAAGTTAGAAATAGCACTTATCCACAAAACTATCCTTGTAATCACTTACGGAAAAAGTGCACTGGACGCTATTCTAGTTTAATCTTTGTAACTTTACTGTGACACTACCAGTAATGATGATCTGTCAACTGTATGTAAAATGCATTGGTTAAATTTCTGTAGACTACTGAATTTTACTATTAAAAGAATACTTTAGTTAATTACCAAATATATGAACCATCGATTGTCTTTACACGAATATAAATCAATGTCACTTATAAGGGTTAGCTCTGTTATAGTTTTGTCACCACCAAATTGAAGAAATATTGTGTGTCTGGCAACATGTATGGTTGCATCATGTTCCCAATAACGCTTGGCACATTGGACCTATCGGCTTTATCAGTTTGCTCTTGGTTGTGGCGACGTGCAGACCTTTGTTACTGACCTTATCAGTGCTTTGTGTTCTTTTCTCTTGTTCAGTGATGAGTGCTAATTGAGTGTGCGTGAGAACCTGTCCCGGTCTTGAAGGTCACCCTTGGGGTACCTCTGTGAGTCAAGTGGAGGTCGATCCACATCCTGTGTGTCTGGGATGCAGAGAAAATAAATACAAAATGAACTCCATTTGTGATTTTTGTAGGAAATGGTCGCCCTGCCAATGGGAGAAGCACAACAGTCATAGAAAAAAGAGAAGGCCAAAAGGAATAGTTCCCCTTCTGCTTCTTCCTCGAAGGAAAGCGAGAAGCATAAACCATCTTTGTTGCGACACGAATATAAACCCTTCCCTCTTTAGTATGTATACAGATGTTAGTGGAAGCTTCCAAATGGTTATAGAACTTTTAACGAGGTGTCAACAATCGTTGTGGTTGTTACCAGTGGTATTATTATTATTATTAACCCTTTTACCCCTAAGCTATTTGGAACTTTCCAACCCCTAACCCCCAGGCATTTTTCTTTTTCAAGCACTTTTTGCAATATTTTTTTTTTTTAAATTGCGCTGACAGCCTTAATTTTCGTCATAGAGAGGTCAGGTTGGTCTCATTATTTTGGAAAATGCCTGAAGTTTTTCATAAAGTTATCGAAAATATGCAAAAAAAAACTGCAAATAGCAGTTTTTTGCAAGGACGTACCGTTACGTCCATGGGGGTTCAGGGATGAGTTTTGTGGAACGTACCAGTACATCCATTGGGGTAGAAGGGTTGATAGCTAAGCTACAACCCTAGTTGGAAAAGCAGGATGATATAAGCCCAAGGGCTCTGACAGGGAGAAATAGCCCAGTGAGGAAAGGAAATAAGGAAATAAATAAACTATATGAGAAGTGATGAACAATTAGAATAAACTATTTTTAGAACAGTAACAACATTAAAACAGATCTTTCATATATAAAGTATAAAAAGACTTATGTTAGACGGTTCACCATAAGAATATTTGTAGCCAGTTTGAATTACCTGATCAGGAAGATCATTCCACAACTTAGTCACAACTGGAATAAAACTTCTAGAATACTGTGTATTGAGCTTCATGATGGAGAAGGCAAGCCTTTTAAGATTAAATGCATGCCTAGTATTACGAATAGGATGACACTGTCTGGAAAGATCTGAATGTAAAGGATGGTCAGAATTATGAAAAATCTCTGGTAACATGCATAATGAACTAATTGGTCAGTGCCAGAGATTAATATCTAGGTTAGGATAAGAAATTTAATAGACTGTAAGTTCCTGTCCAACAAATTAAGATGAGAATCAGCAGTGGAAGACCAGACAGAAGGACAATACTTGAAATAAGGTGGAATGAAAACACTTCTTCAGAATAGATTGATCACCGAAAAATCTCTGGTAACATGCATAATGAACTACAGTAATTGGTCAGTGCCAGAGATTAATATCTAGGTTAGGATAAGAAATTAATAGACTGTAAGTTCCTGTCCAACAAATTAAGATGAGAATCAGCAGCGTAAGACCAGACAGAAGGACAATACTTGAAATAAGGTGGAATGAAAACATTTCTTCAGAATAGATTGATCACCGAAAATCTTAAAAGACTCTCAATAAACCAATTTTTTTTTGCAATTGAAGAAGATAGCCCTTTCTCAAAAGTAAACTTCTTGTCGAGAACTACACCTAACATTTTGAAACAGTCGTATAGAGGTCAAGAAACATTATTAATGCTGAGATCTGGATGTTGAGGAGCTACTGTCCTCGACCTACTTACAATCATACTTGGGATTTTGTTAGGATTCAAATTCATGCCCCATAATTTGCACCATGCACTAATTTTAGTTAGGTCTTTATTGGGAATCAGTAATCCCATTCAGGAGATGGAATGGATGGAGAGAGAGTGGCATCATTTGCAATGAGCTTGTTTTCTAAGCCAAATCACATGTCATGTGTATATCATATAAAAAGTAATAGGCCAAGAACACTACCCTGAGGAACACCAGATATCACATTCCTATACTCACTATGGTGCCAATCAACAACAACTCTTTGAAATCTATTGCTTAAAAATTCAACAATGATACTAAGAAAAGAGCCACCCACTCCCTTAAAAATTCAATAATGATACTAAGAAAAGAACCAATCACTCCCAACAGGAGCCTCATGGTTAAAACCACTAAAAGCAAAGGCCACACGATTAACACCACTAAAAACCAGGGCCTCATGATTAACACCACTAAAATCAAGGCTAATCATACAAACTTCCTAACCACAATCAAGGGATTTCTGTACAGCATTGGAGATTGTTAGAAGGGCATCACATGCTCTAAGTCCTTTACGAAAGCCAAATTGCAAACTAGGGAACAGATGATTACCTCTTAATCTTCCCATGTTGGGTGGGGGTTCAGGAGGCATGTGACCAAACAACTTGTCCTTGGTACAATAGTGGAGGCAGAATTGGTACTCTCCATAATTTTTGTTGGGATAGGTAGTGTAATACTAATCTGATTAGAAAATTGGTTTATTTTGAATTTTTTTTTCTATACTAATTAGTGACTTGAAACAATTTTAGACATCAGGGAGCTATTAACCCCGACAA
>NC_090725.1:262460942-262488442 GCF_036898095.1 Palaemon carinicauda | reverse complement strand
TAATACAGTACTTCTGCAGTCTAGGAAGAATATCGGTGTTCACTTCTGTTTGGTCCCTGTCCATGTTAGGGTGGATGGAAATGAACGAGTAGATAAGACATCTAAGGAAGCTTCAGGGCTACTTAATATATCCCCCATAAGTTTTCTTTACAAAGACCTTTAAAAACAAGATACATTTTTACTGTAAGAATAAGTGGCAGTCTTGATGGTCTAAATCTGAATTGATCACCAATACAAAATTGAAACATCTTGTAATTCTATAAGTTGGACGAATAACATCATTTTAACTAGACTGCGTATTGGCCATACACATGCAACCCACAATTACTCAATGAAGAGTGGTGAAGGGAGGCAGGCCCCTCTTTGTAATACCTGTCAAGTGCCAATAGATATCAAACATATTTTAGTCGATTGTCCTGTTTTTAATCTTCAGAGGAGGACATTTACTCCAGGACAAACCTTTAAGAGATATACTGGGGAAAATTGTTATACCCTGAACTTTTAGAAAAAATTTATACGGAATATTAGTTTATATCACGAGCTTTAATTAATTTTATTAGTTTATTTTTTTGAATCCTTTAACTCTTTTATTTCGCAATTAGATGTTATCGTATGAAAGTTGTGTGATTGGTTTTATAGGTTAAATGGATACCAAATGGTCTGAGTGTACGGTAATCTTTGTTAATTTGCACTATATAGCACTGAATGGTCTTTGATGCCCCAGTGCTTGGCTTAAGGCCTAAATTTTACATTCAATTCAATTCAGATAATACACAACCTTAGAATTCTGACGTACTTAAATTCTTAAACTGAGAACTCCTTAAGCTTGCATTGAATAATTTATTGTTCTTCTTAATCCTCGATGTTCCTGCCCTTCCACCCTCTTAACGAGAGAATGCCTTGACGAAGTCATGTGGTTTCTTCATATTGTTGAAGAATTGTGACGGACAAGAGGGCCCTCGAACTTAAGGAAATTGCTCCCAAAGTTCGAATCTAAATTTTTCTCCCTTTCATCGATTTCTTCTGCTCAATATTACTTCGACCTTCTCCTAATTTTATCAACTTTCTTTTGTCTTGCCGTCCTGACTCTTGAGTATTATTTCTCCTAAGTTTATATATATATATATATATATACATTATATATATATATAATGTATATATATATATATATATATATATATATATATCTATATATATATATATATATATATATATATAATGTATATACAGTATATATATGTGTGTATATGTATATATATATATATATATTTTTTTTTTCTTATTTCATTTATTTATTCATGTATTTATTCTTATTTTTGTTATTTAAATGGCGGGGATATTTCCACATTCGTTATTATTGCCTGCATAGATGAATGGGAGAAGGGATCATGGTTGAGAGGTATTTGCATTCAAAACTATATGTGAAAGTATTGGATGATCTCAGCCATCCCGAAAACGATTTGGACTTAATTAGCAGAACCGCTCTCAAGGGTTGGGTCATCCGAATCTGGGGGGGATCCAATCCTTGATATGGGACTCTCGGCTTCTGGCCGGAAGCCCATCATTACAGATATTGGGAGGATGATTCCATATTTTCTTGGTCTCAGTCCTAACAGGCGGGTTTAGCTTATACCTGTTTTGGTGCTATCCTTCCAGTAGGGTATGGAGTGGACCATCTGGGAAGTATACTCTCATCGTGCCAATAGTGGAGAATGCAAATTTCCTTTCCAACGAATGATACTTTCTTGAAATTCTCAAGCAGGTATATCAACAAAACAATCAACAAAAACCAAAAAAGAAAATCCCACCCTTAACTACGGACCCTGGACATGATGACCTCTGCTAATTTGTTTAGGGAAAATTCGGTTGATGACCTCGGAACTGGAAAGGACAATGCTACTGATATTCCAAAATCAAGTAATGTGAGTAACACAAGGAAACTTCGAATACTTCATGTTACCCAAATCCCAATAGAGACAAACTATGATAATCTATATAAGATATTTGAGTGCTATAGATGTATAAAAGAAATAAGGATGAAACTTAAAGATGAATAACGAGATTCATGGATATTTTACTGTAGTTATGACGAAGCATTTAAAGCAATAAGTAACATGAATAATATTAGAATTAATAACTTAAATGTCATGGCTGCTCTCTGCGATAAGGTACCAAAGGATTTGGATGTATATAGGCCTGCCGACTGGTCGGAAAAAGACGCTGATTTAGTTATGGCTTCCCAGAGAAAGCCAAAACCACCAATGTGAATGTGGCTTGTAGCTGAATCAAAGGGGATTACAGAGAATTATTTCAAAATATGCAAATTACTTAAGAAAAAAGTAGGAACTATTGCACTGGGCAATATGTCTTGTTTTGGAAAAAATACTTGCCTTATCCACGCCAAATCGAGCACACAATCTGTAATACTGTCCAACCAAAAAACAACTAATGATGATATTAAGTTAGATGTCAAACCCCACCTAAATTTTAGCTACGGAAGGGGAGTAGTTTTTAACAGATCTGTATGAATTTACAGAGGAGGAGATACTGTCCATGTGACTAAATGTATGGAAAGTTCACAAAGTCCCAGGTACATCAATTATTATCCTTACTTTCCAGGATGCTGATGTACCTTTCCATATTATTATGGAAAAGGAAATGATTAAAGTACGACCATTCAAGCAGAAGCCACTGCAATATTTTAATTGTTTTAACTTTGGATACCCGTCTAAAGTTTGCAAAAATAAGAAAATGTGGGGTATTTGCTCCAAATCTTACCATGGAGAATGTGCACTTGGAGTCAGTTGTTTAAATTGCAACTCAAATAATAAATCCATAGACAAGAGCTGCAAGCTGTATAAGTTGGAAGAAGCTGCCCTCAACAAATCTAATTTAGAACATATAAGTATGGGACATGCCAAAAGACTAAAATAAATCAAATACCTATGCTAAGGCATTAAAATCAAACCCACCTAGTATTGCCAATAGCTCTAGAAAAAGAAATATACCATCTTATAAAATGCTGAATGATAAGGTAAGCATATTACCTTCTGAGGCTTTACCACAGTGTATTAACACTAGGTCATTGCCCATCTCTGTACAGCCTTCGTCCTTCATCACAAAAACTAGTACAAACATCTCAGGCATTTTCCTTGCCTGATTTGATGGAGGTTCCACTTAAAACCAACTTACCTGATGGCACCTGTAGTGGGAAAGGTGTAAAAACCTAGAATCTCACTATCTATTAATGATGAAAGAGGGAGACCTCCATCTCTCTCACCCCCTCCATTAGAAGTATTAAAGTTAAGACATCAAATAAATTGATGTTTTGTCTGTTTATGTATCTAATGAACCCGAAGATAAATTGAATAAATCAGAAATTCAAGTTGAGGTCCACCATCTTCCTCAACAAATAGATCAAAAGGACACAAAGAAAAAGACAAACTTAAAACCTAATATATTAAGACCATCTCTGAAGAAACCTTCAGGTACTAATGTTAGATTAAAAACTGCAAATGGGAAGACCTCATCCAAGATGTCTTCCCGAAATAATCCATAGTTTTCTCCTCCATTTTACAATGGAATTGTCAGGTTTAAGGGCCAAATATGAAGAACTTAAGCTCCTAATTCATGAACATTCCCCTATAATTGTATGTCTACAGGAAAGTATGCTTGATGCTAACACTCCTTGTTCTTGAGAGTATGTTAGCTATAGAATGCCATGTAATCAACAAGCCGGGAGCCATGGCAGAAGTCTCATGTACGTTCGTCGAGATGTTACCCAAATACCTTTGTCTTTTTGTACACCCCTGCAGGCAGTGGTTGTACAAATTGATATAGGGAGAAAATATACATTATGCCCTCTGTTCTTGCCTCCAAATGATAATATTTTGCATGATAATTTAGAAGAGATCATTCAACAACTCCCTCAACCTTTCTCATACTGGGAGATATGAATGGTAGATATCCTTTATAGGGTGATGTTTTAGCAAACACAAGGGGCAATATTATATCATCAATTGTGGAAAATGAGGATGTTGGGCTCCTTAATACAGGAGAGCAGACACACTTTCATGTCCAGACAGGTACTTTGTCATGTATTGCAATACCTATCAATCGCAAGCTCTACTTGCCTTCTAGATTTTGAATGGAGGACATTAGAAGATTGGCATACTAGTGATCATGTACCAATCATTATAAACACCAACAATGGTCCACATTTACAGAGATTATCACGATGGAATCTTGACAAGGCGGACTGGGATAGATTTTGTGAACTAAGCGAATTTGAAGGGAATGCAGAACAGTTTGAAAATATTGATGATGCCATAGACTTACTGAATGGAACCCTTCATACAGCAGGAATTAATTCAATTCCCAAAACAACAGGGTTATTTAAACGACGACCAGTCCCCTAGTGGTCTTCAGAACTAACTGCCCTGCACAGAGCCACAAGGACTTTAACTAGATTGTGTAGATGCCGTACTGAGGACAATTTGATTATATACAAGAAATGTAGAGCACAGCTCCGTTGTGCCATGAAAGAAGCTAGGCGCCAGTCTTGGGTATCTTTTGTTTCCTCCATTAATAGTAGAACACCACCATCCTCTGTGTGGAGGAAAGTAAAAAAGATAGCTGGCAAATTCACCACTAATCTACCACCGGTGTTGAAGTTGAATGATCAGTATGTGACTGGATCAACCGAGGTTAGCAATGCCCTGGCTGATGATCATTTCTCAAATGTATCGTGCAAGTGTGAAGCAGCCCCTGGTCACCAATATAGGAGCATTGAAGAAAAGAAAATTTTAAATTTTGAAACAGGAAGGGAAGAGTCATACAATTCTCCTTTTACTGAAAAAGAATTTGATTCCTCACTTGTTACATGTAATGATACAGCCCCTGGACCTGATGGAATTCCATATGCAAAGATTAAACATGTATCTGTTAATACAGAGTCATTTATTTTAAGCATTATTAAGAGAAAATGGAATGATCATAGTTATCCAAGTGTTTGGGAACTAGCCATTATTTTAGCCTTTTTAAAACCTGGTAAGGATAAGTTTTTAGCTGCAAACTATCAACCTGTTGCATTGACATCTTGTTTATGTTAGATCATGGAGAAGATGGTCAATGCAAGACTTATATGGTACCTGAAAAAGAAGGGTATTTTATCACCTATCCAGTGTGAATTTTGAAAATGTACTTAACAACTGATGTGTTGATACGACTTGTCCTCTATTTGTGAAGCCTTTGCTTCAAAACAGCACCATATAACAGCCATTTTTTTATCTTGAAAAAGCATATGATACTGCATGGAGATATGGTATACTTAAAACCATTCATAATTTGGTATTATGAAGAGAGCTACCGTTGTTCATTCAGTCGTTTATTTCACAGATTTTTTTCAAGTGAGAGTGGGGGAAACTCCATCGGAGAGAAAATGTCACTAAGAAGGAGTTCCCCAGGGTAGTGTGCTAAGTGTTACCCTATTTGCACTAGCAATTAATGGGATATCCTCTGTCATTCCTCAAGATATTCTTTCAATTCTTTTTGTAGATGATGATCTCCATATCATTTGCTGAAGCTAGAATGGCAATGGTTGAGAGTAAACTACAACTCGCAATTGACAAAATTATTCAGCGGGCTGATATGAATGGGTTCAAGTTTTTGACAAGCAAAACTAGTGTTATCCATTTCTGTTTTATTTGGGGAGTACATCCAGACCCTGATATGTACATCAAAGGTGAAAGGATTCCATGTACAAGTGAAGCAAAGTTTTTAGGCTTGATATTTGATTGTAGGTTGACATGGGTTCTTCACTTAAAATAATTAAAAGCCTTGATGCCTTGAAGCTTTTAAAGGTTTTGTCCCATACATCATGGGTGTAGACCGCAAAACTATTTTAAAGTTATACAAGGTCTTAATTTTTTTAAAAATTACTTATGGGTGTGAGATATATTCCTCAGCCACCCCATATTGACTAAAGATTTTAGATTCTATACACCATACTGGTATCAGATTGGCAACAGGAGCATTTAGAACTTCGCCTGTTTTAAGCCTCCTTGTTGACGCTGGAGAATTACCATTAGACCTTTACCGAAAGTCTTCTATTATTCGGTATTGGTTTAGGTTGCGAAGGCTTCCTAATTCTTTAGCCTGTCAGACTATAAGCTTTATAAAGCACTCAACATACTTTGAGATGCTCCCAAAATCCCCTCAACCTTATGGTTTTCAGGTGAAACAACTGATAGACAATCTTGATACAGTTAGAAGTAAGGTGCTTCCATTTAAGGTACCAACAATGCCTCCATGGAAATTACCAGTGGTATCTCTTTGTAAATATTTTACTGGAGTTAAAAAGAATATGACTGACATACAGTAGAAGCCAGGTCTCTTTTTATTGAACATATTGCAGAACATAAGGAATCAACTTTTATATATACTGATGGATCCAAATCCGATGCTGACGTTGGATTTGGAGTATATAGTAATGTTTTTAATTGTAGAGGTGCACTTCCTCTAACAGCTTCCATATTTACGGCCAAACTATACGCATACTAGCCAAACTATACGGCATACTAACCCCTATCGAGAAAATAGCACCACAAGATGAGGGCAATTTTACCATTTTTAGTGATTCAAGAAGTGTCCTGCAAGCTTTAGAAGTTTTTAATTTCAATAATCCTTTAGTTTTAAAGATTTTAGAGTGGCTTTTAATTATTGGTATGAAAGGTATAACAGTACAATTTTTTGGGGTTCCGGCACACGTAGGTATGTCTGGAAATGAGAAGGCAGATTCACTGGCCAAGAATGCTGCAGCTGAGTTGCTACCAAGAAGGTATCCCATTCCCAGTAATGATTTTTTACCTACAATTAAGAATTTTATTAATAATAATTGGCAACAGCATGGGATGGTTTACTTGAAAATAAGATGAGAGAAATAAGTAATATTATATCTATTTGGAGGTATAAAAGTATGCCCTGAAAGTGGGAGACTACTTTTTGTCATCTCCGCATTAGTCACACTCGGCTGACACATGAGTTTTTACTGGCTGGCCAACATCAACCATATTGCAATGACTGTTTGGTACCATTGACAGTGAGGCATTTGTTGACCGAATTTGCAGTAGTGAAAGAAATAGATATCTGTTTGAGGCTCGAGGTGCAGATGACAGGTTCATCCTTGCCAAGATTCTTGGACATGATGTGTTCTACCATGCTAGTGATAGTTTTAGCTTTATTTCAGAAGCAGGTCTTCTGAAAGATATTTAACTTTTAAAATGACATCTTTGCTTTTATGGTTTTAATTGAATATTCTTTTATTTACTTTTTTACAATAAACGATATCGGCGCCAATGACTTTAGATATCAGGATGCGAGAAAACCTCAAATCAATCAATCAATCCTTCCCTTCCCCGAAACAAGTAGATGAAAATAGTAATTCAACAATGATGGTGATAGAGAAGGCAGGCAATAGGCAAGGCATGCCCATATTGTTACCCGTAATGACTTATGAAATACTGTAGAATATTAAGTTAGTTTATCACATTATATATCCTCCGTAACAAGAGGATTTGAAGCTCTTTCCTCCAGAGAAGCATTAATTTTACCGTCAGTCTATTTCATATTCTAACGGATAACTGCATTTTCTGTTCGCTTGTGAAATGAAGGCTACCTTTTTCCAGTTTGTGAACTCTAACTCAAGAAATTATTGCTTAGCTTTAAGATCAATTGAGCTGCATGCCAGCCTACACATAGGTCTTTCGTTTTATTGCCAAGTTATCACCTCCTACGGTCAAATATTTGAATTTATTCATACATTTTGTATAACTATACAATCGCATATCTGTATGAGTGTCCTTGTTAATGCTTGCATCCTATCGTGTTTATGTCCCATGACATATAGAAAGGTTTTTACCTTTCCTCTTACTTTACTTTAGCCTGGAAAGCAATATTTTCAAAGAAGAAAATTATAGCTTTGAAAAAATAATACGCAAGATTAAGGGGTTAACAAATGCGAGTTTTTAATGCCATTCTGTCTGACTGTTCGTTTGTGTATCTCTTGTACCTTATTATGGCATTATTTCTATTATTGCACCGCAGCTTTTTAGTGTAATCGGTGCATTATTGTTGTAGCTTCTAATAGGATATTTCTGACTCACATTTTAAGTGTTTTCACTATTGTAGGAGCTAATCATTCTAAATGTGCACCTCATAGATATATTTATTTCAAAGGTTTTGAGACAATTCAAGAGATTCCATATTGTAATTAATATGATTTCTCAACAGAATTTTGGCCTCTTGCATAACATAGTCGTCCCAAGCGTTTCTTTCAACAGAAGAAACCTGAAAATTTGACAAACGGAACGGAAGAAGATTAAAATAACATATTGTTTTGCCTTTTTTTCTTAGTAACACGTCGGCAGGAATACATAACATGTTTGTTAAAAAACTATTAAAGAGATCAGTCCCATAATTATCTGTCCGTACCGAAAATTTAAATGAAAATCTCTCAGTTCACTTTATTCTGCGTCGACATCTTGGTTGTTGAAGCGTCCTTGCAAGTAGGTCGAGAGTTCGTCCGGCATCTTATCCTTCATGTTTTCCACAAGTAGGGAACTGAAGCCAGCTGATTGGAGGGGATCTGCCGCTGCCCTCATGTGCATCCTTGCTACTCTGCCAGGGGCTTTAAGGTCACGACCTCTGGAAAAGTTGCTGAAAACACCAGTGTTTCGGCCCAGGAGGGATTTCAAAATTGTTTGGACGCCTTCGGTGATGTCTGAACCTAATGGGGAAATAGATGCTTTTGTTAATTCCGTAATAGCTCTGAGTAATCAGATATTGCTCATTAGTCTGCCTAGGATGGCTTCATATCATTGCGTAATCACTCATTAAAAGAGAATGAAATGTACCAGTAGCAAACAAATTTGGCTATTCTCCTTTGGTCACGAGGGACCAAAGTTTGTGGTGGGTTTGGTAAATGCTTTCATTTCTTTTGCCCATCTATTGGAATCTCATGAATATCTCTTATTGGCTATGCAATGAAAGATCAGCAAAGAAGACTATAAAAAGCGTTGCAGAAATCGATTTGCTGAGCAACAAAATCGCCATCAGAATAGCACAGCAGCAACTGCCTTTATTATCCGAAATTAAAGAGAATAAAACCAGGAAGAATATTGGGAATAAAACAAAGTTAAGGATAAGAAGACAGATGGGAAGGAAGAAAATAACGAAAACTATTATATAAGTGATTAAACGGAAAATGTGAGAATTAAAGGAACATTGAGGAGAATTAAAGGAAAGAGGGGATTTGAAAAGTTAAAAGGAAGACTAAGAAAAGAACACTGCTTTTGACGATTTATTTGCTGAGTAGGGATGTTCATCCAAAAAGGGAAAAGATATATTGTACAGTTATTTAACCACAGATATTTAGAGTTAAATCACAAATCTGAAGGATGAAACGTATCGTCGAAAGATTACTAAACTGGCAAATTAAAAAATGCCGATGAAATTATTAACACAGAAAGAGGAACAGTCACTGCATTACCTACCCTTGACTTTGGAATCCTGAAGGTATGTAGAAAGCGCAGCCGCCCAGTTCTCTGAATCTGTCCTGACGGGTGACGGGTCCAAAACTCTCTCCATCAGAGTAGCCATTTCTCTGCCGGGCTCAGTGACGTCACCGTCTCTGCTGTTCCAGGTCCGTTTTCCAACTCTTGGAAAGGGAATTAAGTCTTGTCTTTTCACTCGGCGGCAATCACCTGAGAAAGGACAGAAATTCGATTCGAAAATTATTTCGGATTCCATTTGCTGTGGATGTTTAATAGTCTTTTGTTGAACATTGTATATTTCAAAATAGGAAAAGAATGTTGACGATAGGATAAAACATTTAGCGTTTCAAGTTTTTTGTAACTAAAAGTGTGAGCAATATCATAGATAATGTCAAAAGGGAATAGAAATTGAACGATTTTAGAACAGTTCTATAAGATAAGGGTATAAGAAAATTAAACAGTTCGGTAAATTGCTAGTAAAGGGAAAAAGTATTGAGCATATAATGAATAAAGATTAACAAAAATATATGATTTTAAATGCAGAATCCCCTCTCTCTCTCTCTCTCTCTCTCTCTCTCTCTCTCTCTCTCTCTCTCTCTCTCTCTCTCTCTCTCTCTCTCTCTCTCTCTCTTATATTTATATTTATATATATATATATATATATATATATATATATTTATATATATATTATATATATATTTATATATATATTATATATATATATTTATATATATATTATATATATATATTATATATATATATATATATATATATATATATATATATATATATATACTGTATATATATATTCTTCGCACTCCACAAAAGAGATTAGTTTACCAAACGTTCAGCTGGGCTCCACATGGCACTAGAAGAGTTGGACGACCCAGACCTACATGGCTGAGGACTATGAAGCGCAAAGTAGGAGATGATGAATGGAGAAGTATACAGACGATTGGCGAAATCTAACCGAGGTCCTTTGCGTCAATAGGCGTAGGAAGAGATGATACATATATATATATATATATATATATATATATATATATATATATGTATACAGTATATATATGTATATATATATATATTTATATACAGAGAGAGAGAGAGAGAGAGAGAGAGAGAGAGAGAGAGAGAGAGAGAGAGAGAGAGAGAGAGAGAGAGAGAGAGAGGGGATATTTCGAGGTTTCAGGAAGTGAGAAGAGAGGAAAGCTTAGAAAAGGTTAGATAGATGACGTGAAAGTCTCCATTGGAAGTAAGGTCCGAGTTATCCCACACTATTGTATGCAAGGTAAGATTGAATGACATAATGTGTGTCGGGGGAGCGACGCCTCGCCCTTAGTATAGATGAATGAAGCCGGTAGTATTGTGGAAGTTTCCCCTCACAAGTTTCCAGGGTATACAACTTTCAGGATTCTTTTGAAAACAACTATGATAAGAAATGAACTAGAAAATGAGGATGCTGTAGTAATCGCTTAATCCTGAAAATATTCTGACCAACATATCTGGGTGAGTGGCGAACCTTCTGATAATAAGAAAAATAATTCACATATAGGAATGGCAAAATACCTCCAAAATGGATCCTACACTAATGGAGATTGGTGCAAAATGGAGAGAGAAATATTCAGTTCAAGAACAAAGTCTGAAACCGGAGCAGAATGTTAAGTTGGTCAGCCTTAGGATCTTGTCATCTATTACATTTTGACGTTATAAGTTTCTATAACAAAGGTGATAAAATTATTGAATAAAGATAAATCACAGGACTACGTATAATGTCAAGTAAACTTTACCACATCTTCAGAAAAATATGATAATACCAGTAGCTCTTATTTTTAATGTGTGCCTGTTGAGCTTATAAAAGTAGGAATGATGTTACTGAGAAGATAAATTTTCACACCTTTTGGGAGGAGGATAATTATATCCCAAAACACCACACACTCGCATATATATATATATATATATATATATATATATATATATATATAAATATATATATTGTGTGTGTGTGGGTTTATGTATGTATATATGCATTTATGCGTAATCTCTATATATATATATATATATATATATATATATATATATATATATATATATATATATATATATGGGTGTGTGTGTGTGTGTGGGTGAGTATGTATGTATGTATGTATATATAGATAGATAGATAGATAGATATTTTGATAGACCGTTATGCTTGTGTTTATATGTACGTACGCGTAGTATTGATATATATGTGTGGATATACATATATGTATTTTGAGTTTGTGTAGCCCATCGTAAGCCTCCTAATGCTTTTTTGGGGAGGAGTGGTGATAGTTCCCCAATTGCGTATTTGTTACAGTACAGAACCTTGATGATGATCCTTAATGATAGATAAATGACCCAAGGTGTTCTAATGTTGCCCTTAATGTCTTTATATCGCAACCTCTCCCATCTACTTTTTTTTTCCCGTGGCCTTTGTTTATTGCCATGCTTTATCGGACATGTTTCTAAATGAAGAAAGTGTAACCCCTCCCGTATCTGTAGTGAATTACAAGGAAAATAGAAGTATTTTTCTAATTAGAGAGTTTTTGGTGTTAAGAATTCCCTTCCATCTTATGTGGCTCCAAGAGTCCTCTACTTTATGTCTGTATCTCCTCACAAATAAACAATTTCAGTCCAGAAGTGGTGTCTTGAAAGGCCAAGATTGTACACATCGCAAATTGGCAGGCCGATGCAAGAGAAGTCTGATTCTGCTTTTTGACGAAGAGCCATTCAGTGAAACACTAAACGGCGCCAACGATTCCCGATGTAAAGGCAAAATGTAGATAAATTGAAGGTTAGAATTATTAAGCAGATTAAGAGCAGTAAACAGGGAGTTGCCATTAGACAAATGTCTCGAATGGCATATTTCTAATCCTTGTAATATTTTCGTGGAACAGGCAACCTCAAAGAGCGTCCAGAGCTCTTTGATTCTTTTTATGACGTTGCTTTGCTGGGCGTAGATGTGCAAATAAAAGTTAATAAATTTTGCAACATATTTTACAATTAGCCCAAAATCATATTCAAGATTATGGAAAACAAATTGAAGCAAAATCACTATATATCTGAGTATACAAACAAAAAAACTACTTATTCGACTCATCTTTTATGCGATTCAGTAAAGTTCCAAATAGCACAAATAGCATCCGAAAGACTATAAAAAATCACTTAATTTCCACCGTTGCCATGAACCTAATCCTTTCAATTCCTCAGTATTTTATGGTTTACGTCTCTGGTTACCAGTCCAGTTGGCCTCCAAACGACATAATATGATTGAAACGTTTTATGTGACGTTTATGTACCGACCGCTCATACAGTATGAAGCTGTTATAATTGTTATTATTATTATTACTATAATTGTAGCAGATGGAGATTAAGTCATTGCTCAGATGGCTGCAGGATCATAGCAGGGACAGAAGCGGAAATAACAGTATTTAGGTAGACCGTGTATACAGTATATATATATATATATATATATATATATATATATATATATATATATATATATATATATATATATATATATATATATATATATATATATATATATATATAAGATAAAAAAATCCGATGTTTGGTTAGATTAGTAGGAAATTATATTTAGAATATGAAAATCGTCAAACAGCTTAGGTATAGCCAGTTTCATTAAAAATGCTAATGAGATGAGTTCGTGTTGACAAGGGAAATGGACCACTTTTAAAAATAGCGATTCAAATAGCAATTTACACGTTGAAAAAATGTCGCTATGAATAAATTTGAAATGACTTTTTTTCTGTAATATTCGAAAATTGTTAAAGGAGACGAATTCCATTTCCAGACTCAGAAGGTCCACTACAAGAATCGTTTTCAAATGGAGTGAAGATAAATCTTGATGGTACGGAATCAATGGTAATGGAGGGGTAATGATAGATGTTTAATGCCACACATATATCTCCTTTGAGTGGCATTTATGGTGTCAGAAGATAGTTTCAAGGATATGATAATGATAATAACTAAGTCAGATATTATCACGCTTTGTTTAGTGTAACATTAACTGCCTCGTCTCACATCTGCCATGCGGTGCAAGCATCTTATGCAAAAGGCACAATGCTAACAGTTACTGATGGCGGAGAGACATAGTAGCCGAATCACTCATTGAGCTATAGTAAACAATGTTCAAGTTTCAACCCCTAGTCAGTCAGGTCTGCTTGGTAAACCGTACGCACTTGCTAATGAAAAATGTCATTCTGGTTTTAGGGCAAGACCAAAAATACGGTATGTCACGTCAAGGTTTCTCTCTCACGTAAAATGGTTAAGTAATCCAAACACATTTGAGAGAGAGAGAGAGAGAGAGAGAGAGAGAGAGAGAGAGAGAGAGAGAGAGAGAGAGAGAGAGAGAGGGGGGGGGGGACGCGCAAATGATATTTCATCTGTTCGTTGAAAACATTCTAGTTCCTTATGCATGAATTTGCTTAGAAAAGGGCATCAAGAAATGTAAGATAAATTTTCCAAGACTGAAGTTTTTCTTTAAAACCACCAAATGATATCTAGTCCCAACATTGTCTCGGAGGAAAATCACTAGGTACCCGATTCAAAGTTTAGTCCAATGTTCCGAAGGACGTTGAAAAATATGTTGATGTTATGTAGCCTTGAGGACCTATTCCACCTGGCCTAGACAATCACAGAAAAATACACTAGTCGAAGCTGTTCAGTTTGGAAAACTTTACTTTAGTACTCGAATGACATAATTCGTTTCACTTTTCCACAAAAATAAAAACTATCCTGCTATTGTGTGTTGCAAATAAGGATCAAGGTGATTTATATACAGCTGTGCATTTCATGTTCTCTCATCATATCGATGTAAGTTTTTCTGAGCATGATTTTGTGCTGGCCCATTGGAAACGTATCGGCCTGATATTCGCCAGACTGGGGTTCGAATCCCGCTCATACTTGTTAGTTTCTTTAGTGTCTGCAACTTCACCCTCCTTGTAAGCTAAGGATGGGGGTTTTGGGGGAGCCTATAGGTCTTCCTGCAGAGTCATCGGCAGCCATTCCCTGGTCCTAGCTTGAGTAGAGAGGGGCTTTGGACGCTGATCATATGTATGTATACAGTATGTGGTCAGTTTCTGGGGCAATGTCAGTGTCCCTTGCCTCTGCCATTCATGAGGGGCCTTTAAACCTTTATATAAGATTTGTCTAACATACTGAAAAACCGATAGCATTTTTCATCAATTCACGCATTATCGGCATTTCAAACACACAAGTATATATATATATATATATATATATATATATATATATATATATATACATATATATATATATATATATATAATGTGTGTGTAGGTTGTGTATTATACATTTATATATATATATATATATATATATATATATATATATATCATATATATACATATATACACATATATATATGTGTGTGTATACATACATACATACATATATATATATATATATATATTATTTATTTATATATATATATTTATTTATATATATATATATATATATATATATATTTATATATATATATATATATATATATATATATTTATATATATATATATATATATATATATATATATATATATATATATATATTTATATATATATATATATATATATTTATATATATATATATATATATATATATATATATGCAAATACATATTTAAGAAACCCTTCCCAAACATTCTCTTCATCTTTTTGATGCAATAAGTGGAAGATACAACTTACTACTGACGACGACTAAAGCAAAGAAGAGGAATGTGCCAACAATTACGGAGTCCTTCATTGTTATCCAAATGGAGATGAAATCGTTCACTCGACTTGTTTTCAAACTTTGCTCTGATGAGGGGAAACTATCACGGGGCGGACTCTTGCAGGATGAGAGGAGGTGGCCTAGTGTAATCGGCCGCTGGAATGAGGGGTAATTTGAGGTTGGGAAGGTTATATACCTGAGGCGGGGCTGCTTCTCTCTCTCTCTCTCTCTCTCTCTCTCTCTCTCTCTCTCTCTCTCTCTCTCCAGAACCCACGCTTAACGCTTTGCCACACGTCTCCTTTACCAAATTACAACGTTGACCTGTGCTTGCTACAAACTTACGAACCAACGATGACGGATGAATTGATCTTTCCAAATATTAGAGAGGAAACCAGTCTTTTGATTTCAAATGCAAATATTTGAATTAAAGCAGTTGTTTACATTAATCAAATACTGGAGATAAAATTGAACCGTGCCTCAAAATTATGGGGGGGAAAAAATAGTAAGAAAAAGGAGACTTTTCGTGGAATAAATCTAATCGACTACTTTAGATTCACCAGACTCAAGAAAAGGTGTAAAGTATTACAAGAATACAATTAATTATTTTCCAGAAGATTAATAGCTATAACTCTCTCTCTCTCTCTCTCTCTCTCTCTCTCTCTCTCTCTCTCTCTCTCTCTCTCTCTCTCATTCTCTCTCTCTCTCTCTCTTGCTAAAGATAGGCATAGGCCTACTCCATCAAAAGAAAAAAATAAGAAAAGATTTTATAAAAGGAATGGAAATATGTGTGAAGTCTGTACAACTCTTGTGAAAACTAAAGCAATACCAACTGTCGCTAAAAACGACGGCCACTTTTAGTAGAATGACAGAAGATATTTATCCAATGACTAGTGAGGACATTACTGACATTGACATAATAAATAGAATTATTGATGATGGAAATGAAAGAATGGAATAATCCTATTACCTTTTTTCATATTTTCCTCTAATATTGGTAAAGTTCACAGAAATGTATTAGTAAAAGCTGTTATTCCTAACAGAACAGGAAAAATAAACATCTCAAGACAGTAGGCCTGCCATCGGCTTTTATCTATTCCAGCAGATAGTAACGAGTTGCGGCTAACTAATCAACTGCTTCTCTCTCTCTCTCTCTCTCTCTCTCTCTGCATTGGCGACCGTGAACACCTTCTAGCAGTTCACCGTGTTCACATAGGTGTATCTAAACAATTCTTCTTTTCTCAAGGGGTTAACTACTGCACTGTATTTATTCAGTGGCTACTTTCCCTTTGGTAAGGGTAGAAGAGACTCTTTAGCTATGGTAAGCAGTTCTTCTAGGAGGACACTAACATCAAACCATTGTTCTCTAGTCTTGGGTAGTGCCTTTGCCTCTGTACTATGGTCTTCCACTGTCTTGTGTTTGAGTTCTCTTGCTTGAGGGTACACTCAGGTACACTAATCTATCGTATTTCTCTTCCCCTTGTTTTAATAAAGTTTTTATAATTTATATGGAAAATATTTATTTTAATGTTATTACTCTTCTTAGAATATTTTATTTTTCCTTGTTACATTTCCTCACTGGGCTATTTTCCCTGTTGGAGCCCCTGGGCTTGTAGCTTCTTGCTTTTCCAACTAGGGTTGTAGCTTAGCAAGTAATAATAGTAATAATATAGCAATCCATATCCACTTGAAGACCTGTCCAGTATGAATGAAATTACATTAGATTAACCGAACATGATCTTTAATGTAGAGTATAAACTGTACAGTTAGAATCAAAAGAACGCCGACACTCACGGAAAATTTTTCGTCAGATGTTTCTGTGTTCCCATGACAAAACAGATAAACAGTTGCTCTTCTTACTACGTCTACGAAATGGGCGGAGCCTTTTCCAACCTTATCAATCAAAGACAGTAAAGGGCTGTCTCTGTTATCAAAAACATACAGTTGTTACAAATGGAATTGCCTTATTTCAATTCTATGTAATCATTTGACGTCTCGAATATCCACTACAAATACTGAATGCACGTTCACACACACACACACACACACACACACACACATATATATATATATATATATATATATATATATATATATATATATGTGTGTGTGTGTGTGTGTACATTTATATATGCATATATATATATATAATATATATATATATATATATATATATATATATATATATATATATATATATATATATATATACTGTATACACACACACACACATATATATATATATATATATATATATATATATATATATATATATATATATACACACCATCATGAATCCCCAAAATCTTTTAGAAATTATTGGAATGTCGTAGGTAAACAATTCCTTTCGTTAACAGCTACCTTAGATTATTTCGACATTTGTCTTGTTCATGTCACTGATGAATGAAAAAGAAGTTTCAATCATGGTTCGATGTTGTAAAATAATAATAAAAAAAAACACCATACAAGAGTGATAACGGCATAAAAGACATTCAGAGAGAGAGAGAGAGAGAGAGAGAGAGAGAGAGAGAGAGAGAGAGAGAGAGAGAGAGAGAGAGAGAATCAAATTGTTTGAGCTTACAGTAATTAATGAAGTAATCTACCAGCACATAAACTCATTTTTAGACATCCATTCATATCAAAATTTTGCTTAGCATTAATATACAATGTTTTCAATAGAAACGATTGTATTATGCTTCCAAATGCTCATCGTTTTTTCCGTTTTTAGATAATAGATAGCAGCATTTCGTAATACTTGAGGATACTTTAATGTAAAATATTTCATCATTTACTTTACATTCCCTTTTGTTGAGCTTTGTTGTCTCACCGTCTGTGGCGGCGTCAATGACCCTTGATGTCAGGATGCCTGAAAACTTTAAATCAATCAATCAATCACCGTCTGTGATCGTGGCCAAGAATCGTTAGTATTGACATTTGAACTAAAATTTTGAAAAGATATACAATAACATTTTTGCTACATTACTAATTCAATCTTTATCGCTAGAGCTTTATTCGCTTGATAATTATCATGGCCGTATGGCAAAATTGGAGATAGTTATCACAGGGTATAGATAACGAGATTATTTTGTTAGATTTAAATGACTATCCAAATAATGGGTGATTGAAAAAAAAATAGCTGTAATTAGTGAGTCTTTGTCTTTTGGGTGTTTGGAGGATTTGCTTCCTTAAGGATCCGTATACCAACATTTCTCTGGCTTGATATAGTTAGATCATTATATTTTGTAGTCCTCCACATACCTTAGGTGCTCTGTAGGAAAATTTACCCGTTTGTTTTAAATTCAACCAAGATATTTTATTTATCAGGAATAATAAAGGAATGGGATATATATTGTATAAAAATCTGAATTTCACCACTCATTCGTGGAAGCGTGCTACACAGTGATTTATTTTTTATTTTTTAGGAGGGGTTGGTTTGATGAAGATTGTAAAAACGAAGATTGAGGTAAATGAAATACACTGCTGCATACGCTTTATTTCTAAATCAAGGTAGTAAAAATCTTGTCTTGGCTTCACATAAATATCAAATAGTTGTAGGTTGGAATGGTCAAGTGAAGACGTTTCTGAGAGATTTCCTTTTTGGAGGGATAGTGAGAAGCTTGGAACTAAAATTGACAGCCTTAGACGACCACTGGAGTGAAAGGCCATTCATTTTGAAAATAATAAGAATGTGTAGTAAATATGTGAATAAAGAATGAAAGAAATGATCACAAATGCTAAAGAATTAAACAGAGGAACACACACGTTAAAGAATAAAGACCTAGAGAATGAAAGAAAGGAACCCAAATGTTAAAGAATAAAGACCTAACACATGTCAGAGTCCCATATAGGAAGAATATCAGAAAATATAATCTAAGAGTGCGAAAATAGTTGAGGATGCAAGGGTATTGCTCCTCAGCTGTATGATTTAGTGATTAAAAGAATAACCAAACATTTATTTTCGAGATATTTTAATATTTGGTTTTTCCCTTTCTCCGCTAACTCCATCAGCTGTAGATACTTTGACAGGCTGCGGAGCTGGTATGGATGGCTATTGCTCGAACGCTCCGAACTAGAGCTTCACGGATAGTAATGTATTTTTCGCTCGTTAAGCGCCCATCTATCTTGGCCACTTGATCACTTAGAAAGAACGCTGTAAATAAGGACTTATCATACTGAGTTAATCCTATTTGAATTTGTGCATGAAATGGATAAGAAGTCAGTTTGATCTCCATATGTAATTTTTCAAGGTAGTAATTATATAATCATTGATAGCTTACAGTCAGGGTATTAGTATGAGGAATAATTTTGTGCTTATGCCATCTGCACATATGTTTTTTTTTTCGGCAAAAGAGAAGAGAATATATATTTTAGGAAAATAATTATAATATAGTTTCATGACAAAATTTTGGAAAATTATGTCGTTCTGAGAATAAATAGCTTTGTTATATGATTGGTCAATAAAACAAATTTCTGAAAGCTTTTGCTAGAATGTAAAGCGTCCTAAAATAACTCAATTTAACTTATTTTCAATACGAAATATTAAATTCTGATTGTATTCAAGGTGCTCTACAGTCATCAATATCTATTGTATCCATCATTGATTATCTATGATGCAAAGTTGATGCCTGAATTTCGTTACTTATCAACCTTCCAACAACAACAGCTACTTTATTCTACTGCTACCATCTTTACAAATCAACTAGAAATATTTGCTAGAACATTAGCAGTTATCAAATAACATGTAGGCAATGATACAATATCTTACAGGCTATATCAAGAATCCACATTTAACTCTCTCCTCAACCCATAAAACAGAAATGACTTCTTTATTCCACAGTGTCGGACTGGCCGGGGCAGGGGAATCTCTCCCTCCGACCCTTCCCTGGAAAGTGTCTACTTGGCCCCTCCTACTAAAAAGTAGGTATTGAAAAATAATTATATATATATATATATATATATATATATATATATATGTATGTATATATATATATGTATATATATATATATGTATATATATATATATATATGTATGTATATATTGTTACGGGCCCGTGGTTTGAGTCCGGCCTTGCTTAAGAGAAGGGCCATAACAAAAATAACAATGGGAAAGGTCGCCAATCAGCAATAAGACAAGGAATACTGACAAATATATGTATTTACAATAATATTCAAATAAAAACTAATAAAAGAAAGGGGAGCACAACAGATAATTATATTTTAATTTAAGCCACGAGGAGCTTCCGAACGGAGTTTGGTGGACCGTGGATGAAACTTCGGCACAGCAATCACGTTCCCTGGAAAGGGAGATAAATTAAATCATTAACAGCACACTTACTTCTACCGCCTGGGAACACGATGAAGTCGTGTGGTCAAAACCTTTAAGCAAATTAAATGAAAATGCAAAACTTAGGGATTTAAACAGTACACATGAGAATCAACACTGTCACAGGGTGAATTAATTAAGGCTAGGACTAAACGGCACATGTGGTTTGGGTATAGGGAATAGGTTAAAAGGTTCAGTGGGTAGGATCTTTCTTTAAAGGATAAAAGGAAAAATGGGATGTAATAAGGAAGGGATGGGAGGTTGGGTAAGGATAATGCAGATCTCAAAATCAGACACCTTACCTTAGTAAAAAGGACTCTGGTTCCTCCCTTGTGGAGGATATGTAAACAGAGGTCCTGCCTCCCTGATGTCTTGAGGGTGAAGAAGATGTCGTTCCCTCATGGAGGTTGAGTCACGAAGAAAGATGCCCAGCCGCTCCTAGGCAGACTGAGCTCCCTTTTGCCCCCAAGGTTGGGGGGGGGGGGGAAAATTGGCCTGACTATTGTCCCATTGGTCAGGCCTTGTTACGTGTCCTGACACTCCCATCAATAGGCGTCCCCTTTCTCCTGGGATTTCGACGTCGCCACGTGATAAGTAAAGATGGCTAAAAAATGAGACCTCAAAGGGGAGTAGACTGGTATAGGATGGTTGGGGGGTGGGTGAGACTCTGGGTAGGGTCCCAAAACTCGTGGCCGGCCGACGAAGTCCTTACTGGTGGGGTCTTTGTTTGGTAGAAAGGTGGCGCAATGACCGCCATTACTAACAATATATACAGTATACATATGTATGTATATTTGTGTGTGTTTTGTATTTGTAGTAGATAGCCGAGACGTTAAATGATAATACAGAATTGAAATATTGTAACTCGATTTGTAACATTTGTCAGCTAGTGCTAACAAAGACAGTTCTTTGCTGTCTTTGATTTGCTAAGGCTGAAAAAGGCTCTGCCCATTTCGTAGAATGGGTAAGAAGAGCAACTCTCTATCTGTTTTTTCATGGGAACACTATAGACATCTGATGAACGATTTCCCTTGAGTGTCGGCGTTCTCTTGATTCTAATTGTACATACGTGGAGCAAACAAAACGGCGGAAGGGGTCTGTCTACCCTGGCATAGAACATTAGAATTTCAGTTCTTGTTTTTAGGCAATATTAGAGGTTCCCATCATTTTGTAGGTTCTGGCTATTGGTTAAACTACATATCACATCAGATGAATACAGTACAGTATTCATGGCATAAGATTTGGCAGATTTATCATTATTTAAGATTTAAAAAGTCAGGGATGTTCTTATCTCTTGATTGTAGGGAACTTTCATGTACTTAATGATGTTTTGGTATAGAGATTGTAGAATTGTGGTTTGTGTTGGGTGGTAGAAATTCGACAATTATATATACGTCTTCCAATACTCTGTCTTGATGTCCAGGAGCATTATTGGTCACAAGCAGCACCTTCATCATTCGTTGATAATTGTCTAGAGCTTGTCTCTAGATGATGTAGACCAAAATTCAAATCCCATATAGAACTTTCAAAGGTCTTAACTCCGACCCAAATGTAACTTCTGTGCAGCGTCTGCCTTCAACTGACTGCTACTTGTCCAGCAAAGGAGATGAGGTATCATAAACCACATATTGTACAGCAACCACAGGACTTATGGAGAAGCTATTCAGTTTCCTGTGGATTACTTCTTGCAGGTAATGGCACAGACCTACAGGTGTGGTCTTGGTCATTCCCACCCAGGAATACCAAAGGTTGATCACTCCCGGTCAACTCACTTTCTTGAGTTAGAGATTTCTTGCTTGAGGGTACAATCAGGCACACTATTCTATCTTATTTCTCTTTTTTTTTTTTTTTTTTGTAAAATTTTTTATAGTTTATATAGGAAAGATTTATTTGAAAGTTGTTACTGTTCTTAAAATATTTAATTTTTCCTTGTTTCCTATCCTCACTGGGCTATTTTCCTTGTTGGAGCCCTTGGGCTTATAGTATCCTGCTTTTCCTACTAAGGTTGTAGCTTAGCAAGTAATGGAAAATGGAAAATATTCGCTTTTATTTCCAAAGGCATACGAGCTCTTGCAGACTTGAACAATACCTGTCTTTATTGTGTTGCCCACCGCATTGCTTCACTCTTAGGTCTCGTTAGGCATTTTTACTCTAAAAATAATCGTGGTTGGGATTTTATTGTCATTGTATAATAATGTCTTGATTTTTGTTGGTTACATGCTTGCTGTGGCTTTGTTAGTGGATGCTAATTCTCCCATGATTTTTCTATTAGTTTTCAAATTATATCTCCTCTTGAATACACTATGCCCCACACTTGCTGTAAATGGATAAATCTTTATCATAATTCTTACTCATGCGGCTGAAGAAATTATTTGGAGGTTTAACGTCCTCTGACTAATACATGGGAGTCACTCTATCTTTCTTTTAGTCATATCCTTTATCCATAAATTCAATACCTAGTCCATGTTTGCTAAAACTTTGTCCACCTTTGCAATGTACGGGGCTGTGGCAGTTGCTTTACTGTATCTTTTTCCTCCTAAAAGTTTCCTAAATCAAAGACTTATTCTTTTTATCATTAAATGAAAAATATTTTCCTTCTCTGCAAGCACAACACCTGACACGGTCTTTTAGGCTTTTGGGCCAACACTTAGTTTTCTTGAAATGTATTTAAGAGTTCATGGTTTCACAGTACACTATCACGTGGTAAATCCCTTTTATTACATGTATGTAGATGCTGATATCAAAGCCACCTATGATACACTGTGCAAATAAGTGCAAAATTAAATACAAATTGATAAAATTCCTTTCTAACAGTGTGTTATTATACCTTGATATCGAAAAAATCCTTGATACACTAGCAATACCTAATAATTAGCAATACCTAATAGTGACTTTGGTTATGGAATGGTGGATAATGAGCAGGATACGTATTCTGATTATAATGGACTTACTCGTGAAATGCATCTTGTTCTTATCCACGGGGCCTACTGTATAAATGAAAGTGTTGGTATCTTGATGCTTGGCTCAACAGAGGACTCGGTACTAAGTGTAACAAGTTTCTAACTCAGCTGCTTGTTGAACAGACATGTGCATAGATGAATTGTGCTTGCTGTGAAATTTTTGGCAAAGATCCCACGTATGGTTTTGTATAATGGCATTAATTGGTAAACTGTGTATTGGGGAATCTGTGGATAAGAAGGGCAAACTATAAAACAAAAAAAAAGAGGAATATGGCCTACGGGAGTCATAGAAAGATTTATGATAAATTATATAGAGGGTTAATATCAGCATTATGTTCTTAGTGCAGAGGAAAAAACGGAATACTATATGATAGAATGATCTGAATAGCAATGTATATATGTTAATGTATTGGTTGGCTTTACAAATATGGAAAATTCAATTACTGTATAACAATAAAAACCTCTAAAACAGATGCATATAGGCAATATATGTACATTATGAATATATATATATATATATATATATATATATATATATATATATATATATATATATGTATAATATATATGTACTATATATATATGTATATCTGTTTTTAGACGTCTTCATTGTTATAATTAAATTTTCCATATTTAGGAAGCCAACCAATAACTTAACAAATAAATTTCTATTAAATTCATGTTAGAAATATAAAGTATTCCCGTTTTTTCCTCTGCACTAGGAATATACTGCTGATTTCTTCTATGGAAGAAAATTTAAACTTTCGACCCTTTGTGAGACAGAAATTAGAGCATAGAGCATTCGTTAATAGGACTGGGAGGGTGTGGTTGTTGAAAAGTTAGGACTTGGAAAGGTGTGGGTATAAGTTTGGCAGATAAAGTAAAAATATGACAATGTGATGTGTGAGGCACCAATTAGATGAAAACTGAGACGCGAGATGAATTCAACTAAACTTTATTAAACGGATATCGAGCTTAAATACCAAGACTTGCGAGCAAGAACATCTATAAAATTCAAACAAAATTAGACATGAACTATCATGTTTATTTATACAGTGCGGGAAGAACGAGTGATAAGATAACAATAAAAACCGTTACAGTTTATGAGCATGTATGAAACATGCAGTACATGGATCCCCCTAAAAATGACAACATGTGAAATAAAGCACCCTGCTCTTGAAAGGTGTACTGTAGGCGGGTCATCTGGCAGGAGATATGCAGGTTTTAGGTGATCAATGAAGACCCAGTCTTCTTTGCCATGTATGTTAAGCAAGAATGCTTGCGATGGATCATGAGGAAAGGTCCCGTGTAAGGGGGCATTAGCGGCGACTTGCTAGTGTCGTTGCACAGGAAAACGTACGTCCGTCTATATTTTTTGCTTTGGGCTTTCAAGTCTGGCTGCATGGAGTAAATTTTCTCACAAATTGACATAGGCGTTGGAGATTGTGGGAGGAGGTTGCAGATGGAAAAAAATGGCAGGGACGGCCAATGGGTAGCCATACATCTTTTCAGCTGCCGAGACATCTAGAGTGTCTTTAGGAGTAGTCCTTATTCCCAGGAGGACCAAGGGAAGCTGGGTAAACCAGTTGGAGTCCTTGCAGTGGGACATCAAAGCTGCTTTAAGGTTGCAATGAAAACGTTCAACCATTCCGTTAGCAGCAGGGTTGTAGGTGGTTTTCTGATGTAGTGTGATTCATAGGAGGTTTGCTAATGATGTCCACAGTTGAGAGGCGAAAGTGGTACCCCTGTCAGAAGTTATATGCTCAGGGATACCAAATCTAGCTATCCATCCTGAAGCCATTCCCATGGAAACTGCAACATCTGCCTCATGTACATCTGCCTTACTCTCAAGATGGATAGCTAAATTTTGTATCCCTGAGCATATAACTTCTGACAG
This sequence comes from Palaemon carinicauda, assembly GCF_036898095.1. NCBI lineage: Eukaryota > Metazoa > Arthropoda > Malacostraca > Decapoda > Palaemonidae > Palaemon > Palaemon carinicauda. The sequence continues at coordinate 262,462,941 of NC_090725.1, read as the reverse complement.
GGGTACAACTTTCACCTCTGAACTTCTTCTTTGTCTACATCTTTTCCCACTTCTATGTGGGGTCGATGTTGACAAAGAAGAAGTTGAGAGGTGAAAGTGGTACCCCTGTCAGAAGTTATATGCTCATGGATACCAAATCTAGCCATCCATCCTCATGTACATTTGCCTTACTCTCAGGATGGATAGCTAGATTTGGTATCCATGAGCATATAACTTCTGACAGGGGTACCACTTTCACCTTTCAACTTCTTCTTTGTTAACATCGACCCCACAAAGAAGTGGGAAAAGATGTAGACAAAGAAGAAGTTGAGAGGTGAAAGTGGTACCCCTGGCAGAAGTTATATGCTCAGGGATACCAAATCTAGCAATCCATCCTGAGAGTAAGGCAGATGTACATGAAGCAGATGTTGCAGTTTCCATGGGAATGGCTTCAGGCCACCGTTGGGAGTGGTCGATGATGGGAAACAAGTAACGATGGCCTTGTGATCTGGGTAGGGGCCCAACTACATTTATGTGAATGTGGGCAAACTGATGGTGAGCTTGAGTAAAGGGGCCCACTCCTGAATCCGTGTGTCGATGTACTTTTGAGGTTTGTCATGAAGTACAGGTGTGGACTCAATCCTTAGCTAGCATCCATAGTAATGCCATGCCAAATGAATTCCGTCTTCAGTAGCTGTGCAGCAGAACGGCGTGAGGAATGTGAAAGGCCACGAGTGAAATCAAACACCTGTTGGCGCATGGGATCAGGTATCCACGGTTTAGTTCTTCCAGTACTGATGTCACAGAGGAGGGTGTCGTTGGAGTCATCAAGTGGGCGTCTTCCCAATGGAGGGATATGCAGGATGTCCTACATGCTTGGTACTCCGGAATTTTTTGTTGGGCTTACGCCAAGGTGTTGTAATCTAATCCCAGGTGAATGGCAGCCAATGTGTTTCTTGACAGGGCATTGACAACGGGATTAATTTTCACAGGGATGTTTTGAAGAGTACAATTGTATTCAGCCATGGTGGAGAGATGTTGGCGTTGGTGGGCAGACCAGGCGTCGGACTGTAGAGTTAATGCTTGCGCCAGAGGTGTGTGGTCTGTGCTAATGACAAAGGTCGTACCTTCCAAGAAGTGGTGAAAATGGCGGACAGCCGAGTACACCTCCAGCTATTCGCGGTCGAAGGTAGAGTAGCCTTAGCGACTGCCAAACAATCCGGTGGTATAGTAATAAACACAATGTTTGGCAGAAACCATGGGCGTTTGACGAATTTCTGGACGGAAAACATCCAGATATTACGTGAGGAAGTGGGCGTAGGCAGTCGTGGTGCGCTGATGAGGAGAGCGAGGTCAGAGGTCGAAGGGGGCTAGTTGGAGAGTTATTGACGGGTAAGATTCAGCGTTGACTAGCCGTCGACGAGCAACATATACCAGGAGCTGATAATGTGAGAGGAGATCTGCAGCGAGGATTGGGAATGTGATGTCCAACGAGAAACTTCCAGTGATATTTGATGCTTCCGAACGATAAGGTGAGGTTCTCGTAACTATAAGTGGGTATCACAGATCCGTTGACAGCTACCAGGCAGATGTCAGCAGATTTAGACAGACTCTGTCATGCCCTGACGAGTAGCCTTGACCAAAGGGATGGCAAGCACCCTTATCTACCAAAAAATGCACACCCGTACTTGCATCATGTAAAAAGAAAAGATTAGTGGCAGGGAAGGCCGCTACCACAAACGATGGCCTACTTACACGATTTTTGGCCTCTGGCAACCATTCAAAATATTTCTTCACAGCAGCCCTGAATCTGGAAGGGTAGTAGCATACCTGTGGCAGATGGATGTCAGCAATTGGGTTTAGAGGTCGTTGGTTGTGCCATGAGCGAGTGGTGGGTGGTGGGCAGTTTTGTCGTCGTTTTGTCGCCGCTCCGACATGTCATGGGGTGGGCATCTGTGTCCTACTGCATTCACGTCAGCTTTGGTCGATGTTGAGTACTTGTCCACTTTGTCCGTAGTGG
>NC_090725.1:262450942-262458442 GCF_036898095.1 Palaemon carinicauda | reverse complement strand
ATTACTCTATAAAGGCCCTAGACATGTATAGTACTCTTTATTGGAATAACGTCTATACAGGTTCTTCTTATTGGTATTGTTTTAAGCACGTGATGTGAATGGTACTTGTTATTGATATTCTTTAAAGACATTAAGGCATTGGGAATGAACTGCACTTCTTAGTATTTCATGATGACATAGATACACCATAAGGGAGAATACTTCTTATTGCTATTCTTTAAAGGCAAGGAGGCATTAGGGGTGAACAGTACTTCATATCTGTATTGGTATTCTGTGAAGACAGGAAAGCACTATGGATGAACAGTATTTACTGTTATTCCATTAATGCAGGAAGACAATATGAATGAATTATTAACAGCACTCCATATTGTTATATCATGTATATAAGAAGACAGTAGGAATGGTAATCTATGAAGACACAAATGAACTAGGAATGAGGAATTCTTAATATTCATAGATGCCGTTAGGGAGGGAAAGTAGGTTACTCTTTGTTATTCTAAGCAATTTGCGGGCACTAGGAATGGAAATAATCTTATTGGTATTCTACCAAAAGTGGATCTTAAATCCAATAGGTATTTTGTTAGGACATCCAGGTGCTATGGATAAACAATACAACCTGCTGGTATTTTATGAAGATGTAAAGGCTCCAAATATGGACAGTACTTCCTGCATCCTGTTAGTATATTATGAGGGCATTAGGGATTGACAATACATACTTTTGGAGTTGTGAAGACTTGAAGATTCCATGGACGGACAATGATTATTATTGGAATTCTATGAGGGCATTAGAGGGGTACAATACGTCTTAGTATTCTATGGTGATGTGAAGGTAAAACGATGTTCAGTATTTCTTTTGGGTATTTTGAAGACACTAAGGTAATAGGGCTAATTACTACATCTGATTGCTCTTCTATGAAAATATGCATATTCCTGGAATGGACTGTGCGGGTTCCTAGTTTTCTGAGATTATATTGAACCTGGAGGGATGAACAGTACTTATAAGCATTTTGTGATAACTTGAAAATATTAGGGTAAGATGGTACTTTTTGGGATCCTATAAGAACAAAAGCATTAGGTAGGGACATTACTTACTGGCATTTCACTGAGGCAATAGTAATGGATAGTACTTATCTACGATGTTTCATAAAGGTACTAGGTAATAACAGAATATCATATTGGTACTCCGTAGGGGCAATGAATATGGACAGTACTTCTTATTGGTATTCCACAAAAACCTGCTGTCTCTAGGGAATGGATACTACATCGTATTGGTAATCGTTGAAGCCATTAAGGTACTAAGGATAGACAGTGTTTCTTTTTTATATTTTATGATGACATAAAGGCACTAGGGACAAACAGTCCTCATTATATCTATGACTTATATAAAGGCTCAAGGGATGACCAGTACAAACTTCTTATTGCTATTCAATGAAGAAGACTCAGGATGAATGGTTCATTTTAGTTTATTGTGAAGGCATGAAGACAACAGGTATGGACAATACCTCTTAATAGAATTTGGTAAAGACATAATGACATTGGAATAGACTTTGTCTTATTGATATCCAATGAAAACGTAAAGACACCAGACATCAGTGGCAGACAACTTCTTATTGGAATTTTATGGTATTCTTTGAGGATGGGAATGAATTAGTGACAGACATAACTTCTTATTAGCATTTATGAAAGCACAAGGATGAACACTATTAGTATTCTTTAGACATGCAAACACTAGGGGTGCTCATTACTTTTTATAGTTTAAGAATACTAGAAGTCACTAAGGACATTGCTTCAATATAGAATTCCATGAAAACTTGGTCACTAAGCATAAAGGTACTCGGGACACGCTGTATTTCTTGTTGCAATTCCATGAAAGCATTAGGGACGGTCATTACTTCTTTTGTTATTCTATTAAGGTGCTATGGATAGATAGTACTTCTTATTAGTATTTTATGAAAGAATTAATGCATTGTGAGCTTAAAGTACATTTTATGAAATTAAAAGGGTGATTGCAAAGAACATTGAGCTCCATCAATATTGTGTCATATATACAGTAGTAATCTTGTTAAAATATAAATTTAACTTTCAATTATTATTATTATTTTGCTAAAAAATATTTTTAAAAGTAAACTTGATAACACAAAAGTATAAATGAGGCTGCTACATGTTACAAGGAGGTGCCTGGTGTCTCCTCTCATCTTCAGGCAAGAAGTGGATGGAAGCAGGGAAGGCTGGCTCTATTATACAGTTCGATTGGTTTGTCAAGTCGGGTGCTGGTTGGTGATTGGTCCCTGTGAGCGAAGGTTGTACATAGTTGGGGACTGAGCTGCCAGGAGGGGATCTGTCGCAGTCAAGCTGCTTCTACTCTCACGGTCGTCTGAGTAGGTCTGGGCCAGGCTACTAGTACTGCACACTGACTGGCTAATGCGCTGTCTGAAAGGGGCTTTGTGTCACGCAGCACTAGCAGCCCTGGTCGGACCTACTTGGACCCCACCTAACTCTGATGAACATGAGCGTAGAAGCAGCCTGACTGAAAGATCCCCTCCTGGCGAGCACTTTAGCCAATGGGAGAGAAGTTCTGTCCCAGACTAGATACGGCTTCTTCATACGAGGACCAATTACTGACCAGCGCCTGACTTGACAATCCCACCGAGTTGTATAAATACGAGGGGAAGTGAAAAAGTTCCAGGAAAAATTAAATACATTCTTAATTTAAAGAAATTCCAACATAATTTTTCTACATATCTACCATCTAACTAACACTTTTCAAGGCTCTGTTTCCAACTCTGCAACCCTTCTTTATAGAAATTGGGGGCTTTCCATTAAACCATGTTGAAACTGCATGTTTAGCAGCATCCAGAGATTCAAACTGGTCTCCTCTTAAGTGTTCCCTTAGTTTTGGGAACAGGAACAAAATCTGAAGGAGCTAGATCAGGACTATAGGGAGGCTGTGGAAGAGTTTCCCACCTAAATTCTTGTAGGACTTCTCTTGTAACCCTTGATGAATGTGGAGGTGCATTATCATGATGGAACAAAATTCTGCCGGGCAACTTCCCTCGACGTGTCTTTAGCCAATGCAGTCTTTAGTTTTTGCTAAACCCTTTTGTAGTGGTTCCCGGTGATTGTTTTTTTTTTTTTCCTTCAAGGAAATCAATCAAAATCACTCTTTTGGGATCCCAAAACACTGTTTCCATAACCTTCTGAGCAGATCTCGCCACTTTGAACTTCACTGATGCAGCTGAACCTCATGGTAACCATTGCTTTGATTGAATTTTACTTTCCGGGTCATATTTATTTCATCTCCAGTAACAATCTGGTTAAAACTGCCAGAGAGAGATGAGCTCTTTGATGCAGCCAGTCTTCGCGCAATGCTTTTGGGACCTAACGCACTGAAAGTTTATTCAAACCAAGATTTTCATTTAGAATTAAAAATGCTGAACCATGGGAGATCCCAGTCTCATTAGCTATCATATAAATAGTAAACCGAGGATCTTCATCCACTAGATTCTGCCCCAAAACCATGGTTCTTTCATTTGTTGCAGTCGATGATGGTCCATTTTTTGGGTTGTCTTTGAGGTCCTCCTGATCATCCTTAAATTACTTTATCCAATCATAAACAACTGATTTAGATGGAGAAAAATCTCCATAAACTTGTTACAAAGTTTCAATAATTTTTCCTGGTTTCCAATCAAGCTTGGTCAGGAACTTGATGTCAACTCTGATCTCAAAATTTTGATTTTCCATGTGCTCAATAAGTTATTTTTTCTGAAGCAGATGTTAACACCATAGTAGCAAGAGGATGCCTGAGGTAAATAGTCTGTATGAACCACTACATCACAGATAATTGTTTGCCAAGTAATTGGGTTGTTTCATTCCTGTGTAAATACATTATTCAACAATTTTCCTGGAATTTTTTGACTTACCCTCGTAGAGCCAGCCCTCCCTACTTCCATCAACTTCTTACCTGAAGATGAGGGAAGACACCCGCCACCCTCTCATGACGCATAGCAGTCAAACTCGTTTAGACTTTTTTTATAAATAGTTTACTTTTAGTAAGTTTTTTAGTAAAATTGTAAAAAAAAAAGATTTTTCTATGTATTTTGCACCCTCCCCTACCGATGACCAACATAGCAAAGTTACTGGTGGCATGCAGTACTGATGAAAGAAAAAAAATCCCAGCGATTATGAGGCTCAACTATAAGATAAATGACACTGAGGCTGCTATCATGTTCAACTAAACGTTTTTAAAAGAGGGTATAATTCTGAAATATTATTATTATTATTATTATTATTATTATTATTATTATTATTATTATTAATACCAGGTAAGCTTTATTTGTGATTCATGCTGAAATCAATTGCCCAACCTCCGCACATGTTCCCGGTGCTTCCTGCACTGGGTGTTTCTTCCGCTCCCAGGTTTATAACTGCACAAAATTCTGGTTGCGGACGGGATTTCGTAATACATTCGCAATACATGTGTAATTTGTACTCAACACATCCATGGTTAATTGCTGTGTTCGGCCTTTATCTGAAACTCACGGGTATTTGCCTCTTGGTAGCGGAATCGGAGCCTATGTATCGTGTATGTATACCGAATGTATAGCGTACCTAGCACATCCATATTACAAATTATAAGAATGCATTCCAAATACTTACCGTATAATTTGCGAACCAATAGCAATTGGATAACGGTAACCGAAGATTGCTTTGAAAAATTCCGTAACCAAATGCCAGTAAAAACTGGAGATTTAGCAGGTGGGGGTGCCGATGTGATTAGAAGGTGATTGCCGATTTATTTCTCAACAACTTTCAAATATATCCTTTGTATTATCATTCAAATATATCCTTTGTATTATCATACATTCATATTTATTTATTTCTTACATTTATATTTATTTATCTATATTTTCATATCGCTAGAATCTCACTTCATGTACATAGAAGGGCACCCTGTTATGTAGATTTTTCTTTATATTTTTCCAAGTTAATGGCCTTTAGTTAGCCATCCTGAAAGATTTTAAGGCTAATGATAGTAATTGGAATATTAATGATAATTTTGGTAATAGAAAATTATAAGCAAATAGCCTAATTGCCCCTGGAAACATCAGGGTTCTCTATACCTTCAAGCCATTTTTATTTTCTCCGTTTACTTCCATAACTAATAATCACGATCACTTCCACCAATTTCATTATGCTGCTGAGTACCTAATTCAGTTTCTTTTCACCCCCGGATGGCTTCCGCAATGCTTTTAGCTTTTATTATTATTATTATTATTATTATTATTATTATTATTATTATTATTAGTGGCTAAGCTACAACCCTAGTTGGAAAAGCAGGGTGCTATATGTCCAGGGCCTCCAACAGGGAAAATAGCCCAGTGAGGAAAGGAAAAAAGGAAAATTGTAATATTTCAAGAACTGTAGCAACAATGAAATAAATATCTATATAAACTATAAAAACTTTAACCAAACAAGAGGAGGAGAAATTAAATAGAATAGTGTGCCCGAGTGTACCCTCAAATAAGAGAATTCTAACACAAGATAGTTGAAGATCCTGGTACAGAGGCTATGCCACTAATACATCAGTGACACATTCTCAATACATGTGTATTTCACACGGTTGGTATCCTCGCAGTATTGCGGAAAAAATAGTGCATTTTTGCTGCGGATACTTGTGGACGGCTGGAAACCAGCAAACTTGGCGTCCTCATTTCATTCGTATTTCATCCATAGTTCTGTGGGACCTGGCCTTTAGATTTGCTTTACGTCATTCAAATTCGGTTTGCTCTTATGGTTATTCATCAAGTAAAGGCTTTTCAACTTCTTGATGTTTCTACAACACTGAGGAAACACCGATTCGTAATATTGTGTAAATATCAACAGAGACGTGGTTTTTGTTTCTTAGAATTCTTCAAAATACGTATTATTATTATTATTATTATTATTATTATTATTATTATTATTATTACTTGCTAAGCTACAACCCTAGTTGGAAAAGCAGAATGCTATAAGCCCAGGGGCTCCAACAGGGAAAATAGACCAGTGAGGAAAGGAAACAGGACGTTATACACACATACATATATACACACGTACACTCTCATATGTATGTATGCATGTATATATACAGTATATGTTTCACTATAGGCTTCCATTTTAGGGCCCGTTTTCAGTCATTAGCCAGGTTTTGTAAATTCCACTGAACCATGTGTCTAATACATCTTTGAGCTAACAAGGGAGGGGTTACTGAGCTTCTATTGGTTCAATGCTTAACCTGAAACTATCTGGGCTTTTTTCGATCCTGGAATATCAATATCTTTCAGAAGTACACCTTCGGTAAATGTATGCCATCACCTTCAAAGGAAAAAAGCATATAATGGAGAAAGTTACGTTCATATAGATGCGTTTATCTAAGCGTGTTTATCGCATTTATTCAAATATACTAATAAATAATTTGTTTTTAGCCCAAAGAATTAGTTTAACCGAACTAATATTTTGAGGAATGGAATCTAGCAGGTATGTTTTAACCTGGATATTTGGAAATTTCTCTAAGTATTTTTCAAAACAACAACAGACTGGAATGGGATTATGCTTGATCTTTTGGGCTTGAATTGGTCACAATTGTATAGTAGTGTTGATCCTGTAGTCCCTTTGAATAAGAATCTAGTCAACATAATTGATAGACGTATCCCTTCTCGAGTACTAAGGTACCGAGTGAAGGACAAACCATGGTTCAGTTATGACTGTAGACGTGCTTATTTGGAGAACCATGAGGCCTATCATCTTTGGAAGGGTAACAGATCAGATTTGACCTGGAATAACTATACTCAGCTTAGAGCTTTTGCTCAGAGAGTTCATGCTTCAACTGAAAAAGAATACAATTTAACCGTAAAAGAAACCCTCTCTGGTACAGCCCATGAGCATAAGTGGTGGACTACCCTTAAATCTGCACTCTTTGGTGTAGACGCAACAGTTCCTCCTTTACTTAAACTAGATGGCTCTGTCACTCACTATCCAAAGGAAAAGGCAACCCTTTTGGCAGATGTGTTTGACAGCAAGCAGAGTAATTAGACTCTCGAAATTCCTCTTTCCTGTTTTCTTGTAGTTAAACTAACTAGTTTAGCTTTTCGATCTCGTGAAATTAAAGCTCTGTTGATGGACCTTGTTGCTTATGGAGGTGTAGACCCTAATGGTATTTTTCCTTGTTTTTTTATAAAGACTGCAGATTTCTTAGCTCCAAAGTTATCTGTCATTTTGCGCAAGTTTAGCACTTGTTTGAGAATTGGTAATGTTACTCCACTATGTAAATGTGTTTGTGGCAGCTCAGGTCCAACTGATTACCGCCCAATTTCCACCTAAAGTTTTTGAACGTCTTTTGGGAAAACGTCTTAATAGGTTCGCTGAAGGTAATCATCTGTTCCCTAGTTTGCAATTTGGTTTTTGTAAAGGCCTTGGACCATGTGATGCCCTTCTCACAATCTCCAATGCTGTACAGAAGTCCCT
>NC_090725.1:262415942-262445942 GCF_036898095.1 Palaemon carinicauda | reverse complement strand
ACTGCGAAAAGCATGCCCAAAGCATGCCCATCTACTGCTTGCCATGATCTCATCCACATATGGCACTTGAGCAATCTTATAGTTTCATTTCTAATCCTGTCCTGCCATTTAACTGCCAATATTTTTCTGAGGACTTTGTTCTCAAATCTACAAAATCTGTTGGATATAGTTTCGTTGCCATAACATGACTATGTCCACACTGTAATAATAATCTCACTAAACTGATATATAGCCTGATTCTTGTAAGTAATTTCAGGTGATTTGATTTCCAAATTTTACTTACTCTAGGTCAGGTGTACCAATCTTGGCCAATTCTTCTCACCCATCCCCAACTGTTCTGTCCATTACAAAATCCATGAGGAGGAATAAACAACATGGGTGACAACACATTCCCTCGGAGTACTCTGTTGTTCACTGGAATTTTTTTTTATAGGACTCCACTAACATTAACTTTGCACTTGCTATGCTCATGGATAGGCTTCATCAAATTTACATGTCTACGAGCAATTCCACAATAACGCAGGACTCCACAAAATTGACCGGTGCCAAGAAAATTTACGATGCTTATGTTTATCGAATTGATATACTTACTTAGTTTGAAGGATGTTTTTCTGGTCCCATACAGCAGGGGAACCCCGCTCTCTACATGACCTCCACTGTTGTTTTACCTTGTTCGTTCAGTCTTTAACGTTCATATCGCGTATTGTTCATTTACTGTTAAATCGTCACTGTCAAAGGACTCATAAAATTAGAAAGTCTTCAGTTTCCTCTTGAAAGCCTTAATGTCTTCAATCATTCGAATGTTTCGTGGGAGCTTATTATATAGTCTCGGGGTCGCATATTTAAAGTCTCTGGAGCCTAAAATAGACATAAATCTAGGTTCCAACAGTTTGAAGCCATCTGTAACTAAAAGATTGTAGGCTACTAGTTTAAAAGGATCATATGGTGCCAAGAAATACAATTTGTGGAAATCGCAAGACATATTACGTGTCTTTTCTACATTTCTGTATTATATAAGTCGTCAGAGTTTCCTCTGCATGCTTATTCTTTTCTGGATCTTCTCATCGAATAGTTGGGATAATTTTGAGAAAGAGTTTTTACGCGAAAGCAGAGAAAAGGGTGGAAAAATAAACATCCAAAACCTGACTAGGTACACCCGTAGAGTATGGATGTATAGAATTGATAAACAGTAGCTTTGATACTATTATGAGAAACATACGAAGAAGAATCACGCTTAGAATAAGACCTGAGGTTTTAACAAATTGTACTAGTTTCAAAGGATTATATGGTACCAAAAAATACAATTTGTTGAAATCGCAAGACATAATACGTGTCTTTTCTACATTTCTATATTATTATTATTATCATTTTTTATTGTTGTCTTGTTAGTGTTATATTATTCTTTATTTCTTTTAATAATTATCGATAATAATTCAACTCATGGGGATCATTAAATATGTTTTGTTTGGCTACTTGGTTGTATTATTCACAGATTGTGTAAATTATGATTATCCTACTTGTGCATATAAAATAGGTCTGCGAAGAGAATTCTATGATCAGAAATATAAACTAAGTCGAACAAAAGCAATGCCAGTTATGTAAGCAGAGAGAGAGAGAGAGAGAGAGAGAGAGAGAGAGAGAGAGAGAGAGAGAGAGAGAGAGAGAGAGAGAGAGAGAACGCCATTACCGAAGGACAGTTCATTGCCGCGAGAGGGAATGGCATCCTCTCGGGAAAAGCTTTCCGTGTCAAGGGAAGTATTAATTTGCCGATAAACTTCATTCTCATGCATTTATGGGGTTGGTAAAGAAAGATTTCGTGTAGAGAGAGAGAGAGAGAGAGAGAGAGAGAGAGAGAGAGAGAGAGAGAGAGAGAGAGAGAGAGAGAGAGAGAGAGAGAGATTACGGTTTTGTTTTGATGAGATGATGGAGAGCTTTTGTGAACTGAATTTCATTGTTCCTAAAGTCAAATTTTGTTTCGAACGAAGGAAGTCGTAATGTTGAATACTAGAAACGAAATGATAAGTCATGTGAGAGAAGGGAATACACAAATAATCAACCTAATTCTGAATATAATAGTTATATCGTAGAACTCCAAATATTAAACAACGAATGTATGCAGTAAATCTAATATTTATATATTACTCCAATACACTCAATAGGTGAAAATGTTTACCTTACCATAAACATTAGCCGATATTATTGTTGAAATTTCGATTTATAATTTACAGTAAATCCATGCTTTAAGAATTGTTAACGGAAAAAGTAGATCACTTTGTGTCCATCTCCATCCAGTAGCAAGATTAAACATCGAGTGAGCTATGTAGGCCTACTTCTAAGAACGTAACAGCCTTCATTACTGTGTTTACAAAATTCATAGAATTTATGATAGTATTTCTTCAGAATTTTGGACCATTTTTGCATGCAGATATTCCGAGACTATGCAGTCAATTCTATAAATTTCGTCTTATATTTTGTGAGGCTCAATTCTCAGTACTAGGGTGGTCAGGATACCAGCCGCCCGTCGAGATACTACCGCTAGAGAGTTACTGGGATCCTTTGCGTGGCCGGACCGTTTGCCTACAGACAATTTTCCTAGACATTATGCCTGATAGACAACATGACTAATGTAGCCTTACATTGTGGTTGATATAGATTATACCTAACAAGCTCAGCCCAGTGAAGCATCTTTTTTTTTTATCTCATTCTGATAAAACATATATGATAATAAAGTATAAAAAGAATTAGATGAAATATAAAATGGATCTTATAAAAAAGTAACATACGTTTTATGAAATCAATGCAACTTGAAAAGACAGAAAATAAAAGATTTGAACACAGTATACCGAAAATAAATGTAGAATGAACAGGCAATTGAGAAAATCTATAAATTTTAGGCAATGCCACGAAGATATTCAAGAACTGGGGTGATGTCTTCAACGCGAAGTTCTTCAGACGTCGATTGACCTCGCTGGAAAATTCTAATCCATATAGCCTCGAAATAGGTTAAAAAGTCCTCCAAGATCTCATCCATTTCCTCGTCCAACCCACACGTAAATTGTTCAAAAGTGTTGCTAGCATCTTGAACAGGAACAATAGCAAACGTTTGAAATGATTTAATCAGCAGTGCTTTTTCGGGACTAAACGACTTCCCTACTAGCCTAACCGTATAGACACGTTGTTTAGGTTGATAATGATTGGTCAAGAATAGTTCACTAGTTTCTAAAACAGTTGTTTGCTATTGCTTAAAGACATGCACATAGGGCAACATGTCCATTAGGTATAATGTCGGTAGGCATACTTTCAATAGGCAAACTGTCCATGGGCATAATGTCCATATGCAAACCGTACTAGTACCGTCCTTTGACTGGTCAGACAGTATTTAATTGGATCTTTCTCTTTGGTTACGGCTCGTTTTTCTTTGCCTACACATACATCAAATAGTCTGGCCCTATTCTTTCCACATTCTCCCCTGTCCTCATACACTTGACAACACGATATTACCAAACAGTTCTTCGCTCAAGGGACTAACTATTGTACTGTAATTGTTCAGTGGCTACTTTCCTTTTGATAAGAGAAGAGACTCCTGAGGTATGGTAAGCAGCCCTTCTAGAAGGACACTCCAAAATCAAACCATTGTTCTCAAATCTTTGGTTGTGCTTTGGAGGTAAGAGACCTATCTTTCCTCCAAGGGTAGTGTCATAACTTCTGTATCATGGTTTCTGTACCATGGTTTCCACTGTCTTGGAGTAGAGTCCTCTTGCCTGAAGGTACACTCGAGCACTATTCTATCTTATTTCTCTTCCTCTTGTATTTTTTTTTAAGTTTTTATAGATTATATATTATGAAAAAGCTATTTTAATGTTCTTACTGTTCTTGAAATAGTTGATTTTAATTGTTCTTTAAATCTCATAGTTTTAGTTCGTTGTTTCATTTCCTTGTTTCCTTTCCTCACTGGGCTATTTTTCCTTGTTAAAGCCTTTGGGCTTATAGCGTTCTACTTTTCCAATTAGGGTTTTAGCTAGTAATAGTGATAATAACTCTGGAAGTTTCATTCCGACTGTGACCAAATTGTGGAATGATCTTCCTAATCATATACTGTACTGTATTTGAATCGGTGCTACATCAGAAGGTCCATATTGGGACCTCTGTATTTGTGGCCTATTGCTTTTGTAACTTGTGTTTTAGATTGCTTTGTAATATTGATGGAAAATCTTAATTCGATTTGACGGTAAATAGTTCACATAAAGACATTTTCACAGTTTGCCTGAAATGCATCGAGTTATCAGGGGACGAAGCTGAAGGACATTCGTGGAAAGATAAATCATTATTTATGCAATTTCCTTGGAATTTACGTCAATGAATACTTAGCAGCATGGTAACAAGAAGTTTGATGTTATATATTTTTATTGTGAAGGTTTTCAATATGTTTGTGTAGAACTTGGAAAAATGCTTTGTGTACAGAAATAGGATTATTTTATTTAAAACTATTACTCTGATTCGACAATAATTTTGAAGCTCTGAAGACGAATTGTTCGTGTAGTATTTGAGGTCTAAGAAGAGTGAGGCGATAAACACTATCGTATTTGAAAAAAAAGTGTCCGACTGTTTCAAGGTGGTTAGGTTTAGTGAATAGATTGCATGCAGTGATATAGGCGAAATGTGTACTAGAAGGATAGTGTGAAAGACCTAATGGAAAAGGAGGGACTTTGTTTCGGGAAGTGGAATTCAAGTGCGTTAAAACATGAATTTTTTAGGTTCATATTCAGTTTTAAATTGTTTAAAAAAGACTACTATCGTTTCCAGAGACCGTGTAATAGTGTTTTTTTTTTTTTAAATAACTCCTAAAATAACTGATGGATTTCCATGATATCAAAGCAGGGAGCGCTTCATACAATGGCCTAATTTTGGGAAATACTGTGCATTGCCAATTACGTTTCATTAACTTTTTTTACTTAAGAAAATGAGGCTAAAGCCAATCTTAGCCACCCACACATTCGCAAAAGTGATGACGTCCCTCGGTGACGTTATAATGTTTCTTCCCCTGTACCTCCCATCCCCCGAATTGTTAAACGCCTGTTTAACTCCATAGATAATTGTCATATGACCTACCCCAAGCAATACGAAATTCTTTGTCAGTAGAAGTTCAGCATACCTGGTAATGTGATTCGTGACTTTAGACTTTACCTAAACACAAGACCAACGTTTTATATCTTACCCACTCACTTACATTGAAGATCAAGAATGAGACTTATGACAGGAGACGAAAGAAGCCATGCTAACCCTACACTTCGCACTTCAAGCGAGTGTTGGTAAAGCAATAGAAATATAGTTTTCTTTAGGTTAAGCCGTAGGACTCATTCTTCCATACAACATAGGTTACTCGATACATCAATTGCCAGGAAGAAAATGACAGAGAGCATTGTTTGATATAATTTATCATATCAATTTCACCAGAGGGAGTAGCTTGAATTCCTTAGAAAGTACACTTCTAAAAGATGTTTCATATAAGGGCATTGACATCGGCCATTTGATAAATTTTGAAATCATATATATATATATATATATATATGTATATATATATATATATATATATATATATATATATATATATGTGTGTGTGTGTGTGTTCATACATACATACATAAGATTTATTATATTTCAACCTATAGTTTTATATATTTATTTACGTTATAAGTACCAGTACCTATTTTTGTTACTTAAAATGTATGTGACAAATATCATTGAGACTTTGTCACTGGAATTATACCAGGCTTCAATTAATGAACCAATCAACCTTACTTTGAGAAATCCATTGACATTGTCTACATGCCAAGCTGATATACTCGTATCAAAGTATTCATTAGCTTTGCTTTTCCAAAATAATGTTATCACCAATTGCTGGAAACCATAGATTTATGAGGGATGGAAAAAACAAAACAAGAAATGGACACATACATTTTACTCATCATCACTCTCAAGGAAAAAAATTGTTTTCTATTTCTACTAATGTTTTTATTTTATTTTTTTATTTTATTCTATTTTTTAGTCGCAAATCCAAAATTTGTAGGAGTCCGAGTAGAATATCTCTCAGTGCGATTCCACACCCCTGTTTTAAACCTCTTCTATTATGTTTGATAATTTGTGTTAACCATCTAATCATTATCTACCACCATAAAACATTTTATTGCTCTTCCGGCTCATTTTATATGTGCAGTGCACAGTCTTTCCTAACAGGGATTTACTCGGTAGCCTAATAACAATGGGAATGAAGGAAAGAAGGCAAGAAGGAAGTGGGGGGGGGGGGAGTACTAGGATAGCCATAGGTGTAAACACCGAAGGAGGGTTAGGGGAACCTCTGCATCACAGTTATGTGATTAAGTAACACTTCTTCGAAACGCTCTGAAGGAAGGGAAGAAGTTCCTCTTTTTTCTAAGAGTAAACGGGTTAATTAAGCACATCTGTCAATTCATTATACCACCAAAAATTAGGCCAATGTTTGAACCATTCATTGCTGTAGTTTCATGGAAATTTATAAGCCGGTTTGTTAGATATTTGGGAAAAACACTATTACACGGCCTCTGGAAACGATAGTAGTTAACTTTTACTATATAATTTTTTTATATATAATCTTGATGACAGAACCTACAGCACAATCTCGAAAACACGACTGCTCTTTAACGTACATTTCATGAAAAATTTAGCGGAAATCAAGTTTTACACAATTACAATAATTTCAAATTAACAACTATGTTTTACACAACTAAAGACATACTTTTCACTTTTGCTTATAAAAGATCAGTGTTAATTTGTTCAAAGAAAGATTTAGAATATATATATAAAAAATTAACTTGGTAAAAAAAAAGTAATCTTCAAATACAACCGCATATTTAAACAACTGAACATACAAGAACATTTTCTCTAAGCTTCTTCTTCATTTCCCTGATATATATATATATATATATATATATATATATATATATATATATATATATATATATATATATATAATATGTATGTATGTATATATGTATTATATATACTGTATATATATGTGTGTGTATATATATATGTATATGTATAACATAAATGTATATGTATGCCTATTTATACTATACACACACAATGGTACTTTAGATTACGAGTTTAATATATTCTGGGAGGAGCGAGCTTGCAACTCAAAATACTTGTAAAATAAAACTTTTCCCATAAGAAATAAAGGAAATATCACTAGATATGTTCCAAACGATCATAAATGCACAAATACATTTTTAAAGGTTTGTAAAGTTTTTAAAGGAAAAAATTATAACCCCTAACAACTGAAGTGAATACAAATTGATAATTCACAATAATGAATATAAATATTTAGACAAATTAACTCGCACTTTACCTTTGAGGATAGTCGTGGCTGGTGTGATGGAGACAAGAGAGTATGTGGACGAGGTTACTGCTTGGAGGGCGAATCCTCCTCCATGAGAACTTAAGGTAAAATATTGGGAGTTCTCTATCACTATCACTAACTGAATCACTTAATTTATGGTATATACAGTATATATACCTTTTAAATTTTTTTTTTTTTAATTAAAAGCGTTGTCCTTGTCCATACACACAAAAACAATCGTAATATACATGCCTACACAAAACAGAAATTGTCCAAGAATTCCTTGTAAAGAGGGAAATGCATTTGGAAAATGAACCTGCTGTTACATTTCTTCATCTGAAACTAAGAGGAGGATTTATCCGTCGTCCTGCCAAGCCTGACCTTCTGAGATCAGTGATGCAGCCTCTTCTTCTCTGTGCCTTTCTCTTGGTTATGTGACACTTGAAGAAAAATCACCAACTCTTACTTACACAGCTCACTTCTTTTCTCTTTTGGTCTTCCTCCTTCCTTGTGGCCCTTTTTTTTAAAGAATTTATCAAGGCCACAGGGATATTAACAGACGTGTGCGTAGTGATATTAATTTATAAAGTTGCCTTTCATTTATATGTACAGGAGACCTTCTAGGTATTTAGAGCCACATTTGAGTTTTTTTCTTTGATAAATAATATTGATTTTTACAGATTAATGTAAAGAATTCCAATTTCCTATTTTATATCTATATGTTCTTTGAACATGGACATATACACAAACAGATCATACACAGGTATGCACATACATACATACATACATAATGCATACACACACACACACACATATATATATATATATATATATATATATATATATATATATATATATATATATATATATATATAAGATCATCCTCATCAGCTGTTACTAGTCCATTGCAGAACAAAGGCCTCAGAGATGTCCATCCTCTTATTTCTGTTTATGGTCTTTCTGTGCCAGTCCACGTCTGCAAACTTCCTTAGATCGTCTATCCATCGTCTTCTTTTCCTTCCTCTCCTTTTACAATTTTTAGGGACCCATTCTGTTATTCTTAATGTCCATCTAAAGTCTGTCATTCTCATGATATGTCTTGCCGATGCCCATTTCTTTTTCTTACTTGCTAGAATATCCTCTACTTTAGGTTGCTCTTGTATCCATGTTGCTCTTTTTCTGTCTCTTAGTGTTATTCCCATCATTATTCTTTCCATAGCTCTTTAAGTTGTAACTAGCTAAAGTTCTATTCTTCAGAATAGATTGATCACCGAAAATCTTGAAAGACTTTCTCAATAAGCTAATTTTTTGTGCAATTGAAGGAGACATAGACCTAATGTATTTCTCAAAAGTAAATATGTTGTCAAGGATCACACCTAAAATTTTAAAAGTGTCATACAAGGTTAAGGAAACATTTTCAGGATGTTGAGAAGCCAATGTCCTTGACCTACTTACAATCATACTTTGTGTTTTGTTAGGATTCAACTTCATACCCCATATTTTGCGCCATGCACTAATTTTAGCTAGATCTCTATTAAATGGATTCAGCAACCCAAGATCTATTTTTGGGAGATGGAATTGATACAAAGAGAATAGCATCATCTGCATATGCAACAAGCTTATTTTCTAGGCCAACCCACATTTCATGTGTATATAGTATGAAAAGTAATGGGCCAAGAACTCTACCCTGAGGAACACCACATATAACATTCCTATATTCACTATGGTGCCCATCAACAACTACTCTTAGTGATCTATTACTTAAAAATTTAATAATGACGCTAAGAAACGACCCACCGACACCCAACTGCTTGAGTTTGAAAACAAGGGCCTCATGATTAACACGATCAAAGGCAGCACTAAAATCAAGGCCAATCATACGAACTTCCTAACCACAATCAACGGATTTCTGTACAGCATTGGAGATTGTAAAAAGGGCATGGCGTGCTCCAAGGCCTTTACGAAAACCAAATTGGAAACTAAGGAACAGATGATTACCTTCAGCAAACCTATTAAGATATTTTGCCTAAAGACGTTAAAAAACTTTAGATAATATGGGAGTTGTGGAAATTGGTTGGTAATCAGTTGAACTTGAGCTACCACAAACACATTTACATAGAGGAGTAACATTACCAATTCTCAAACAAGTTCTAAAGCTCATCTTCGAGCTAACTTGTGCAAAATAGCAGATAACTTTGGAGCTAAGAAATCTGCAGTCTTTATAAATAAACAAAGGAAAAATAAAATTTGGGTCTACACCTCCATAAGCATCAAGGTCCAGCAAGAGAGCTGTAATTTCACGAGATCAAAAAGCTAAACTAGTTAGTTTAGTCTCAGGAAAACAGGAATGAGGAAGTTTGAGTTTCTCATTACTCTGCTTACAATCAAACATAGCCTAAAGGGTAGCCTTTTCTTTTGGACAGTGAGTGACAGACTCACCTGGTTTAAGTAAAGGAGGAACTGTTGCATCTACACCAAAGAGTGCAGATTTAAGAGTGGTCCACCACTTGTGTTCCTGGATTGTACCAGAATGGGTTTCTTTTATGGTTAAATTGTATTCCTTGTCAGTTGAAGCATAAACTATGAGCAAAAGCTCTAAACCTAGTATATTTATTCCAGGTCAAATCTGTTCTGTTACCCTTCCAGAGATGATAGACCTCCTGCTTCTTCAAATAAGCACGGCCATATTTATCATTGAACCATGGTTTGCCCTTCACTCAGTACCTTAGTGTATGGGAAGGGATACGTCTATCTATGTTGACAAGATTCTCATTCAAAGGGACAACAGGATCAACACTACTATACAATTGTGACCAATTCAAGGCCAAAAGATCATGCAAAATCCCATTCCAGTCTGCTTGAGATTTCATATAAATCTTACATGATTATGATACATCAGGGACAGGCTGCTCAGTCTTTACTACTAATGAAATCAAGCTATGATCAGATGTCCCAATTGGAGAACCAACCTTACTTGTAATAACGCCAGGGAAGTTTGTGTATACGAGGTCCAAGTAGTTACCAGATCTGTGAGTAGCTTCATTTATGATTTGCTCACAGCCTGATTCAGAGGCAACGTCTAAAGCTCTTAAGCCATGGTGATCGGTAGGAGAAACAGAATTTAACCACTCTCTATGGAGAGCATTGAAATCACCAACAAAGACAAAAGAGGCCTTTCTTTAATCTTGTAACTTATCCATAATGGTAAGAAGACAATCGAAGATAGAATCATTCATGTCTGGATTCCGGTAGATCGAACACAAATAGAAGTTGTCATGCCTGCCACAAACTTTTATTACCTGAATCTCATGACGTCCTTATTCATAGCAGAACCTATGAGAAGCAGAGTACTCGGTCATAATATACACCGTCATTCCCCTGGCCCTAGGGATGGCATCGCGTTTTAATATTATTGGCTTCTTAAAACCAGTTATAAGAAGCTCAATTGAGTGCCTCATATTAGAAACCAAAGTTTCTGAGCACAAAAGAATATCATACTTGCTGGACGCAACTGTAAGGTTTTGAATATTTGCATGAAGACCACGAATATTGCAATACAGTAGACGGCACTGACGAAATCTAGGACGTACTAGTCCCGGATTTCACTCGGTGTCTCCAGACAGCATAAGAATTAATGGTAATAATAAAGATACATTGTACTTGAAAACTAAATTTACAAGAATGATAAGAGAATATGTACAGAAATATAAATGTAGTGATTGATCAAACCCATAGACTATAGAAAAAGTTGGAAAAACTGGTCAAATTGGAGGAGCCTATACACCATAGCAAAAATTCTCTCTCTCTCTCTCTCTCTCTCTCTCTCTCTCTCTCTCTCTCTCTCTCTCTCTCTCTCTCTCTCTCTCTCTCTCTCTCTCTCTCTCTAAAAAACAAATTTATCGCCTTCTGTTCCTTTTCTTCCCGAATCGACCCAGACCACCTCGGATCTTGGTCCTGACATTCCAGGGTAATCCTTGCTAATCATGAATAATTCGTAGTATTACCAGTTTTGGTGTGACCTTAGCATTAGCTCTTGGTATAGTCACTGTTTAAGAAAGATTTTTATTTCACTCCTTTCTGGACGACGGGTGTGTTGTAGCGCGAAAGCAGTTAAATATCTTGTAGGTTTCGCTCTTTCGCAGTCAAATATCATATAGGTTTCGCTCTCCCAGGCACTTGTTGTCCAGAAAGGGGTAAAATAGAAATCTTTCTCAAACACCCAGACATTCACCAACTTATATGAGTGACTGTACCTTCTTCCTTTTCCTTCCTCTGAGTCGTCGTCTTTCAAATTTATCTTCTATAATATCCAGTTTTTACGCCTTCTCTTTATTGTTGTAATTTCGGTTCTCTCTTCTTCAATTATTCTTAGTACTTCACATGTCTTGTAGTCTTTCCAATTTATTTTCAGCATCCTCATTTTTATCCACATTTCAAATGGTTCTGTGTGTTTATTGTCTGTTGCTTTTATAGTCCATGTTTCAGAACCATACAATACTGCACTCCATTTAAAAGTTTACTTCGCCCGTTAATCTCTCTCTCTTTCCAAGTACTCAAAATGACTTGACTTTCTCCACAGCTTCATTTCCAATCTGCATTTTTATTGGAGGTCCTTGTCTTCTTGCTATTCTCATTACCTTAGTCTTAGATGTACGGTATTTATTTTCATTCCATACTTCTCTGCTGTTCAGTTTATCTTATCCATCCTCCTCTGTAAACCCTTTTTTGTGCTATATACATCTGCCTTTTCATCAGCGAACCTTATCTTCATCATTATCTCCTCTTAGGCCTATTGACTCAAAGGGCATCTGTTAGATTTTCCCAGTCGTCTCTATCTTGAACTTTTAAATCAATTCATCATCATCTACTTCCCGCTTCATAATCCTCACCCATGTAGGCCTGGGTTTACTAACCTTTCTAGTGTCTTGTGGAGCCCAGTTAAAAGTTTGGTGAACGAATCTCTCTTGGGGAGTGCAAGGAGCATTCCCAAACCATCTCCATCTACCCCTCACCATGATCTCATCCACATATGGCACTTGAGTAATATTTCTTATAGTTACATTTCTAATCCTCTCCTGTCATTTAACTCACAGTATTGTTCTGAGGGCTTTGTTCTTAAATCTACAAAATCTGTTGGAACATGTTGTTATATTGTTATATCACGAGTCATGTCCATACAGTAACACCGATCTCACTAAACTGATATTTCATGAATTTTGGTAAGCAAACACTGCAAATCCTGTGGTGTCCTGCTAGTATGAACAACGTCATCACCATACTCTAGGTCAGCTAGTTTTCTATTACCAATCCAGTCCAATCCATCTCCACCATGCCCAACTGTTCTATTCATTACAAAATCCATGAGGGGGATAAACAATGTAGGAGTTGGTGACAAGTCATTCCCTTGGTGTACTTCGCTGTTCACTGGAAATTCATCTTATAGGACTCCACTAACATTAACTTTGCACTTGTTTTGCTCTTTAACGGACTTAATAAAATTTACATTTTTAAGAGGAACCCCATAATAACGCAGGATTCTTCACAAAATTGGCTGGGGCAAGCTATCAGATGCTTTTGCATTGTCCACAAATGCCATCAAAAGAGGATTTCTATATTCTAAACGTTTCTGTACAACATGTCTTAAAATGAAAATATGTCCAGTACATCTATTTTTTTTTTCTTTTAATCCTGCTTGTTCATCTTTTAGCCTTTCATCAATCTTTCTCTCTAGTCTCTTTGAATGAGCATGCTATATATTTTCATGACAACTGACGCAAGTGTGATGCCTCTGTAATCATTGCAATCAGTCAAATCTCCTGTTTTTGCCATTTTCACCAACACTCCTAACTCCCATTCATCACGTTTTGCCTCTTCACCCCACATTCTACAAAATAATCTTGTAAGTATTCAGGGAGTCACTTCATTTTCGGTCAATATCATCTAGGCAGTTATGCCATCCTATCCAGGAGCTTTACAACTCCTAAGTCTTTTAATGATCTTCGACTGCAAACACACCAAATTCATTCATGGACACACCAAGGTCTTCCGCAGCTTCAGGTATATCAATCAAATTATTCCCTTCATTTCTCCTATTCATGGCCTCACTAAAGTGTCCCATGTAACAATACCTCTCTTCATCTCCTATTGTTTCAACAGATCCATGTGTCTTTTGATTGGTATATGCTTCTTTTTCGCCCCCATCGAAATTTCATTAATAATTCGTTGAGGTACTCTTACACCATAACCACTCCCTAAATTCGTAGCTTTGTCACCCTCATCTGCTCTCCCGTCTAAATATTCTCTCCAATCATTCCTGGTTTTTCTTTTAACCTTACTATCAATAATAAAATACTTACCATGCTTTACCTTGTAATTTTCATTTAATCCTCGAAAAGTTTCAACAATCAATTTCTGTCTTTGTCTCCTTGTCCCCAAACTTTACTACCAACTGACTGACATATATGTTCTTAATATCCCACCATTCCTTAATAATTGTTTGTTCTCTGTCTCCTAAAATATCTAAGACTGCAAATTAATTCCTACATTCAATTGCAAAGGTTTCTCTGTACTCATCTTCTAGAAGCGTTGTTGTTTCAAACTTCTTTATTTTATTTACATTTTCATTGATTGGTTTCAGTTTTGATTTCAGTGTGGCAATGGGGAGCTGGTGATCACTACCAGTATCTACATCCCTATAGCTTTTTACATTTCTCAGAATCCTCCTTCTCTCTTTATTGATGGCTATGTGATTTGTTTGATTTTTATAACTGTCATATGGTGAAGTCCATGTATATTTGTGGATGTCCTTGTGTTCCCAATCTGATTCACCGTTCTAACATTCCAATTGTGAATTTTAAATTTTTCTTTAGCATTTATAAATTGAGAGATTCTTAGTACCACACACTGCATGGGACTAGGGACCATTCTGTTATTTTTGTTTCCATAGACTGACTAAATCCATGAGGATTCATTGGCTAGATTCATCAAAGGATAGCCAGTTCCTTGTGACGCGCTGTGCCTATCTAACTAAAGCAACTGACTCTTGCCGGTCCATACTAATTTCAGTAAGGTCATCCACCAGGCATCAGGAGTAGAGTCGAAGAGACAGGTTGTCTATCACCTTAAACCCAATCCATCACCCTACTGCCAGTGACTTCATCTAGATTTAGGAGGGCATTTCCTCCACACTTAAAGTTCTCGTTATTCCACCAGATTGCTCATCCGCTTATATGATAGTTGGCAAACATGGATAGCTAAGATATACCGCCTAGCACCTAATAGTTTATACCAGGGGTGGGGAACCCTTTTTTGGATGAAGGCCATCTTGCAATTCCTCAATGTTCCTTAAGACCGCTAGTAATCTAAAGAGTGACAGGTTTATAAAATTTTAAAGCATTACAATTTCAAATATTTGAATTAAGTACTTTTTATACAAGTAATAAGTAAATGCATTATATTGAAAACTAAATTTTAAAATATTTCATTCAAATTTGGGTAGTTTTCAAACTACCGTAAGTAAATGAATAATATCGAAAGCATATCAGTTTCAAATTACTTTAGTTAAGCAAGTAGTTTCTTTGTATTGAAGTGATAAATAAAATATTCATCTTTTGGAAAAGATAGCTTTTAAATACCAACAATATAACCTTTTCAAATATTTTATATTGGCAAGTAGGTACTTTTTAAACAATCAGATCTCATAAAAATGCAACATCCCAGTAAAAAATTGTATCTGTTTAAACACACTTAGCTGTTTTCATTGAAAAAAAAATCAACTATTTGCTTTCTTAAGATGTTCAATAAATCCCTAGTTTTTAGCCATCATAGCTGGAACACCATCAGTGCATAACGTATTATAATAAGAAAGTAAAATTTAGTCCTCCTTTGTGACATTGCTTATTGAAGTTGTTAAAATGTCTGTTCCTCTTGTCCTTGCGTTAAGTTTACGTAAGGGAAGCTGTTTTTCATACAATCAAAACTCATCAGTGAAAGCACAAATAAAATATTTTCATGGCAAAAATCTGGAACCTGTTGACTCATCTAAAACTAACATAGATCACTGTGAGGAGATGGACAAAACAAGAACTCTCGTCCATCATACGTTGAATCACTCACTCACTGTAACTAGCAGTTTTTCCTTGTCAGCTACAACAGCTGTTGCAGCTGACAAGGAAAAACTGATAGTTGTATTAAATTAGGATTCATTGATTTCAAGGAAAAATTGCTTCCATTCTCTGGGAGGTTCATCACTGAACACAACTTTCCTATTGTCTGTATGTATATATTTGTATGTGTGTACATACAGTAGAATGATTTCAATCACAATATTCAGTGTCAAAGCAGAAATATACTACACATACTGTATATATATCAAAGGCCGTAGAAGGCCGCACTTGATGGTCCAGAAGGCCATATGCGGCCTTAAGGCCGCAGGTTCCCCATCCCTGGTTTATACTATATCTCCTGCTTTAATGCCATCTTCCAGTGACTCTCTCATCATTGCTTCTGCATAGATGTTGAGCAGAATTGGTGATTGGGAGCATCCCGGTCTTACTGCTTCTCCAACATTTCTAGCTTCCAAATCTTCACCTGCAATATGTACTGTTACTGTTTGATTTAGGTATAAATTCCTTACTAACCTTCTATCTCTTTGTAGCGGGATGTAAACAAACACAACCCCCCCCCACACCCTTGATCACTCCTACTTTCTCAATATCCCACAATACAAACTTTCCCCTGACTCTACTTCAAACTGGACTCTTGGACAGAAGGAAAATGAAAACAAAACATAACCTTAACACTATATTCTTAAAAGTAAACGCAATCATAAACCAAAAAAAACACTTATCACGAATCATAAACAATATTAAATATAAAACCGTAACACCATTCAAATAAAAAAACCCTAACAACTTAAAATTACCACACCCAAAACCAATATTTGTTTATGAGTGGAACTTTATCCACACACATGTGACACACCAAAACCAATATTTGTTTATGAGTGGAACTCTTTATCCACACACACGTGACACACCAAAACCAATATTTGTTTATGTGTGGACGTCGTTGTCCACACAAGGGCCAACAGTCCTTTTATAGCCCAACCCCACAACTCGGTTGCAACGCCACAATATGGCAACACTTGACACTCAGTCAATACAAAAATGTTTTAATTGATTTAGTCCGTGAGCGTAATCATCATCATCATCATCCTCATCGGTATCATCATCATCAACAGCAATCAGAAGTAAATTCGGTCCGGGTCGTCAACAAATAAATCAATCTGAGCAGTCCTATCAAGTTCTGTTATAGGCCAAGTCGTCAACAAACAAATTTACATTCAAGAAAACCTCTCCAAAGGAGGAATCGCGGCTCAGAACATAAAAACACTAAACAGCCGGCTTCCGAAGAACAAAAAAATGCAGAACCGACTCCTTCTATCGTCCAAGATCTAATGCTTTCGCCCAAGACATTCATCACCACCCTATCCTAGCTAAAAAAAATGTAAACAAACAACCTCAAATATACCAAAAATCTTTCCAACTTCAAACAATCATTCGCTAATTACCCCTTTTCTTCGGCGCGCACCGCGGACACACAAAACACGCACACACAAACGCACATACACACATACTCTCTCGCGCACGCGCGATCTAACAAAACTAAAGCAATGAAATTCTCTCTCTCTCTCTCTCTCTGACAAAACTAAAGCAAATAAACACTTTCTCTCTCTCTCTCTCTCTCTCTCTCTCTCTCTCTCTCTCTCTCTCTCTCTCTCTCTCTCTCTCTCTCACACACACAAAACTAAGCAAATAAACACTTTCTCTTGCGGTTTGACAAAACTTAAGTAAATAAACACTCTCTCTCTCTCTCTCTCTCTCTCTCTCTCTCTCTCTCTCTCTCTCTCTCTCTCTCTCTCTCTCTCTCATTAATGACAAAGCTAAAGCAAATAAAATGTCTCGATTTAACAATACTAAAACAACTCTCTCTCTCTCTCTCTCTCTCTCTCTCTCTCTCTCTCTCTCTCTCTCTCTCTCTCTCTCTCTCTCTCTGTGACAAAACTAAAGCCAATACTGTAAACACTTTCTCTCTCTCTCTCTGTGACAAAACTAAAGTAAACACACTCACACACACTCTCTCTCTCTCTCTCTCTCTCTCACTCTTGATTTGGCAAACAAAAAATAAATTAAAATAAAATTAATCCTCCACATCTTCAATCAATCTATATGTTTTTAAGAATTTCGTGTATTAACGTCGACTGAACCCTATCAAATGTTTTCTCAAAGCCAATGAAACAAGCAAAAATTTCTTCATTAATATCTAGAACTTTTTCTTGTGTCATCTTCATACAGACAATTGCTTCTTGTGTTCTAAGATGAACGAAAATCTCCGAATCCTTAAAGGCATATCTAACAGAGCATCTGCAGTAAAGGATAACCCACCAAGAGCAATCGCCACATAACCATCCTATGTCAACCTTCATCCCTGTCAAGATTATAAAAACAAGAACTCACCTGGAAGACATTAAATTTGAATGATATTTCCGCGGACCAAACACACTATTTTTAGATTAACTTAAAATCAACAGTCCATTTATATATGAACTGCCTCAGTCAACTACTTCTCTCACTTTGCACTTAGCAGAGGGCGAAGTGTATTGGCCGAAAAATAGTAGTTTCTTTTATGGGCCTTTCTAAGAAATATCTAGCATTGTTATGTTATAGTTAAAAGATGTATACACAAGTACATATACTGTCTTTATATATGTGTATGTATATATATATATATATATATATATATATATATACATAATGTGTATATATATATATATAATGTGTGTATATATATATAATATATATATGTGTGTGTATGTATATATATATATATATATATATATATATATATATATATATATATATATATATATATATTAGTGAAAACGTGTAATCAGTGATTTCATGATATCACTAAAACTTTTAGCAAATACATGTAATCACCGAAAATTCCAGTGATTACACAAAATCACTGGAATTTGAGGGGCTCCGTTACACAAATTCACTATTGGTATTTCAGTGAAAGTGTGTAATATTTGTTTTTCCAGATGAAAACTTTCGTAATAACTAATGGAATCTGTTGTCTTCCCTTTTCTTCAAGTTTACTGGATAGCTAAATAGCCAGTCGTAATTACCAGGGAAGTCTATTGTCTTCACTTTTCTCCATGCATACAGAGTAGCTAAATAGCAAGTCGTTATAACCAGTAGTGTTCTCCAAGTTTACGGAGAATGCAATAACCACCTGCGTCTACTATTTTCCCTGTACTCTCAGTTTATTGAGTAATTAAAGAGAAAATTCTGATAACGTCCATAGTCAAGTGTTTTCCCAATAAGCCAACTTTGCTGAGTAGCTAAATAGCCAATCCAAAATAACCACCAGAGTTTTATTGACTTCCCTGTTTTTCGAGTTTACCGAGATACTAAATACCAAATAAATTGTAATAATCATTATAGTCAATTGTTCTCCCTGTGATCCCCCTTTGCCGAGTAGCTAATTAGAAAATCGCAATAACCACCGGATTCTATTGACTTCCCTCTGCTTCAACCTTAGTGAGTGACTAAATAGCAAATTGTAATAACCCTGGAGCCTACTATTTTCCCTGAGCCTCAAGTTTGCTGAGTAGCTGAATAACCAATCTTAATAACCACCAGATTCTATTGTCTTCCCTCTGCTTCAAGTTTACTGATTAACTAAACAGTCAATTGTAATAACCACTGGAGTCTACTATTTTCCCTGAGCCTCAAGTTTGCCGAGTAGCTAAATAACCAATGGTAATAACCACCGTTTTCTATTGTCTTCCCTCTGCTTCAAGTTTACTGAAGCAGCCAATTTTAATAACGACCAGATTCTAATATTTTCCCTGACCCTAAAGTTTGCTGAGTAGTTAAATAGCCAATCGTAATAACCACCTGATTTTATTGCCTTCCTTCTACTTCGAGTTTACTGAGTAACTAAACAGCCAATTGTAAAAACCACCGGAGTCTATAATTTTACCTAAGCTTCAAGTTGGCTGAGTGGGTAAATAGCCAATTGTAATAACCACCGGATTCTATTGTCTTACCTCTGCTTTCAGTCTACTGAGCAACTAAACAGCCAATTGTAATAACTACTGGAGTCTATTGTTTTCCCTGAGTCTCAAGTCTACTGAGTGGTTAAATAGCCAATTGTAATAACCACCAGATTCTATTGTCTTCCTTCTGCTTCAAGTTTACTGAGTAATTAACCATCCAATTGTAATAACCACTGCAGTCTGCTATTTTCCCTGAGCCTCAAGTTTTCTGAGTTGCTAAAGAGCCAATCATAATACCCACCGGATTCTATTGTGTTCCCTCTGCTTCAAGTTTACTGAGTAACTAAACAGTCAATTGTAATAACCGGCAGATTCTACTATTTTCCCTGGGTCTCAAGTTTTCTGATTAGCTAAATAGCCAGTCGTTTAATAACCTCCGGATTCTGTTGTCTTCGCTCTGCTTCAAGTTGATTGAGTAACTAAACAGGAAATTGTAGTAACCACCGGAGTCTACTATTTTGCCTAAGCCTCAAGTCTACTGAGTAGGTAAATAGCCAATGGTAATAACCACCGGATTCTATTGTCTTACCTCTGCTTCAAGTCTACGGAGTAACTAAACAGCCAATTGTAATAACCAGTGGAGTCCACTACTTTCCCTGAGCCTCAAGTTTTTTGAGTAGCTAAATAGCGAATTGTAATAACAACCGGATTCAATTGTCTTCTCTCTGCTTCAAGTCTACTGAATAACTAAACAGCCAATTGTAATATCCACCTAAGTCTACTATTTTCCCAGAGCCTCTAGTTTGCTGTGTAGCTTAATAGTCAATCCTAATAATCACCGAATTCTATTGTCTTCCCTCTGCTTCAAGTTTATTGTGTAACTAAACAGCCAATTGTAATAAACACCGGAGTCTACTGTTGAGTCTAAGTCTACTGAATAGCTAAGTAGCCAATCATAATAATCACTGGATTCTATTGTCTTCCCTGTGCTTCAAGTTTACTGAGTAATTAAACAGCCAATCGTAGTAACTACCGAAGTCCATTGTCTTCCCTGTGTTTCCAGTTTGCTGATTTAGCTAAGTAGCTTAAGGTGTCTTCGTTCACCCCATTTTAACTCATCATGAATTTTCAGTTTGCACGTAGGTTGATATCATAGACATACAATCCATGAGATGGAATTCGTACAAATAGTCATTTGTTTATCACTATCATTTAACCGAATTTGTGGTTTTCCATTCATTGACATCAAAGTGAGCTGCGGGAGTTGCATATCAGCTACTAAAGATTCTTATTTTCTTCAGAGCCCCATCCATTCTTTAAAGCAATATTGTAATAAATTCATAGCTGAAATTATTACCCCACTAAAATCCATTTGACAAAACGGATTTTGAGCGAAGCGAAAAATCTATTTTTGGGTGAGATAGCCATGTCGTCCTGATGGAAGTTTCCTATAAGTAGCTTCCTAGGGTATATTTGACTACAGTAATATTCCCAGAGAATTTACCTTTAGGTCTCCAGAATTCTAACTCCTGGCGCGAATATCCTTAAAATTTCTCTTTAGGATATCGCATAATATCTGGGGATGTATATCTTGATACGACACATAGCAATCTTCACCCCGTATAGCGTTTTCACTTAGAGGGGGAAAGTGGCAAAAATAGAAGGAGAGCCGTTATCAAGGTACCCTTCCTCCATTACTACATTTGAGTGTCCAGATGGCACTGTACGTCGCTGCTATGTTTATTCCTTGTAGCGTTGAGCAAGGTGCTACAGATATAGTAGTATCGGGAGGGATCCTGCCAAGGCCTTTTCTATAGAAAAGGAGGGCGGGTCCATCAGGACGACATGGCTCACTCACCCAAAAATAGATTTTTCGCATCGCTCAGAATCCGTTTTTTGGGCTCAGGCCATGTCGTCCTGATGGAAGGTTACCAGAGAATTATTTAGAAAGTACTGTATTTGTGGATTTTCCAAATGTGCCTTAACCTCAGAACAATTTTTCCCTTGCTCATCTACACCATAGAGACATAGGACGTTACCGTCATACGTCATTACTGCTAATCATAAACCATGTTAGTGCTTCCAGCCCCCTGCAGGGAAGAGTCATACCAGACTTAGGAAAGAGTCTCGAGGTTTGCATATACCATATGAACAAATATAGCATCAAGAGCATACAGGTCTCCCGCTGTATGCGTAGCCAGGTAAAGTTTGTACTCGTATAAGAACAAAGGTTTTAATTGTATATTTTGTTCATATATACATATGCAGATTATTAAAGGAAAATAATACTCTAGCATATCTTTATTGAAATCAAATTTAGGGCGAAATAAGACGCAAATACCCATCAAGTATTTATTGGTAATAAATAACCAGCAAAATCAACATTCATAACATAATGTTAACATAATGTTAATAAATGCAATAAGAAACATGTATTTTACAATCAGGTGTTTATTTCACCTGAAAGGGAAAAAATATTACGGCCACAAAAACTGAAATTTATTAAATTTTCTAATATGCATTTCTTTGATAATGATTGTCTCTTCACACTGTGTAAGAACACATGGCACAAGTGTTGTCTCTATGTTTCTTCACCTTAATAACTAGAACAGTCCATAGTGCCACCTTGGTGACACCTATCTTCGAGTATTGCACTGTGAAGTGTCAACACCTTCACCCATACTTTGACAGTCCCAGTCAATTCACTGTTCCTCGCAGCGCTAGACCGCAGGTTTCAAGACACTACCTGCCGCCACCACAAAGCATTTCAACTCTTGTACTTGCTTTGCGTAGTGTTTAAGAAACACTCTGGATGACTTCCATCCAGTATATGAGCGAAGACGCTCTAAGTCCATGTATTGGAAAAAATTCAATGACGAAGCAATTTTCCTCGGATCATGACCTGCGGGTGTACTGTCAGGATCTGCTCTGCGAATGAAATAGGTGATCATCGCCCTTAGTTGTTTTAGGGATAGGTTTGACCCCGAGGTTTCTCCTTTAAAGAGCTGTCCTCCCCTGAAGTCTGAAGTTCTACAAAGATGGACCTTTAGACACTCCACTGGACACAGCGAGACATCTTCCTTCAGAGGGCAGATTCTCCAGGGACCCCACCTTTTGGTAGGTAGCTCGTTCTTGGCGAGAAATGTTGGGTCAGGAAAGAGATTCAGTTCTCCCGCTTCTGTGAACTGAATATGGCCCTCATCTCTAGAAAGGGCCACTATTTCACTAACTCTGGACCCCTAGGCTAGAGCAAACAAGAATATAACTTTCTGGGTTAAGCCTTTCAGAGAGCAATCCTCATTGTTCACTGTTGAAGCAAAGTGTAGGACCTTATCCAAGGACCATGAAATGGGCTTCGGAGGAGCGGCAGGCCTAAGTCTAGCACAAGCCTTAGGGATCTTGTTAAAGATTTCATTGGATAAGTCTACTTGGAAGGCGTATAGCAGAGGTCTAGTCAAGGCTGACTTACACGTTGTTATCGTGTTGGTTGCTAAACCTCGTCCATGAAGGTGAATAAAGAAGGATAAACAGAAATCTATTGAGATCTCTTTTGGTCTTCTTGCCTTGATGAAAGCAACCCACTTCTTCCAAGACGACTCATATTGTCTTCTGATAGACTTACTTATATTCTTCTAAGAAGTCTATACTGTCTCTCGAGATCCCAAACCGTTTCTTTACTGCTAAGGAGAGAGAATCATGAGATGAAGGTTTTGGGTTTTCTGTGATGAAGCGAAGACAGTCGACTTCTGTACTTGTTGAGTCAGTACTGGGTCCGGCAGAGGGACCAGCCTCAGCTTCAGTTCCAATACTAGAGGGAACCAATTGTTCTTTGGCCACTTGGGAGCCACTAGAGCTGCCGTTCCCTGAAAGGATCTCAGCTTGTTGAGGGCCTTCAATAGGAGGTTGGTTGGAGGGAACAGGTAAATCCAGTTCCATCTGTTCCAGTCGAGAGACATGGTGTCCACTGCCTCCGCTAGAGTGTCCTCGTATGGAGTCACGTAACGAGGTAGTTTCTTGTTGTCGCTCGTCGCGAAGAGGTCGATCTGCAGTTCTGGGACTTAACGTAAGATGAAGGAGAATGATCCTGCGTCTAGGGACCATTCTGACTCTATCGGCGTGAGCCTGGATAGAGCGTCCACTGTCACATTGCGGAACCCTTGAAGGTGAACTGCTGATAAATGCCATCTCTTCTTTTCCGCTAAGTGGAAGATGGCCAACATCACTTGGTTGATTTGGGGTGATCTCGAACCTTGACAATTCAAACATCTCACCATCACCTCACTGTCTAAGATCAGTCTTATATGGACTGAATGTCGAGGAGACAGTTTCTTCAGCATGAGAAAGACTGTCATGGCTTCCAAAACATTGATGTGGAAGGTCTTGAATAAGGAAGACCAAGTCCCTTGTACTTTCCGTTGGTGAGAGTGGCCTCCCCAACCTTCCTTTGATGCGTCCGTATGGATGATGACTGAAGGTAGAGGTGGTTGCAAGGGCACAGACATTTTCAGGTTCTTGGCCTTCGACCATGGCTTGAGAAGGGATGGTAGTTGAGTTGGTATCGGTCTTCTTAGATCTCTTCGAGCGTTTGATGCGTATCTTCTCCAGACTCCTGATGCATCTTTCAGTTGTGCTCTTAGCACCGGGTCTGTCACTTATGCAAACTGAAGAGAACCCAGTACTCTCTCCTGTTGGCGTCTTGATATCCTGTCGGATTTCAGTAGTCTCTTGACAGATCCCGCTATCTCTCTCCTCTTCCCTGGGGGAATGGAGAGACGGTGTGACTTTAAGTTCCAATGTATCCTAGCCATTGAAATTCCTGAGCTGGAGATAATCGAGACTTCTTGACGTTGATCTTGAATCCCAGATGTTCCAGGAACTGGATCACTTTCTTGGATGCCTGCATGCACTCCGTCTTGGATGCTGCCCACACCAGCCAGTTGTCTAGGTAGGCTACTACCTGGACATCTTCTAGGCGTAGTTGTTGAACGACTGCATCTGCAAGCTTTGTAAAAATCCTTGGGGCTATATTTAGTCCGAAGGGCATGGCTCTAAAGACGTATTTCTTCTTCTGTAGCCTGAATCCTAGGTAGGAGGAGAGTGGGCGATTGATTGGAATATGCCAATAGGCATCTGCCACGTGTACGCCCTTTTTTACAGCAGGGTCCTTATGTGTTGAAGGGTTAACATCCTGAACATGTTGAGTGGTGACAAGTACAGAATGACTCTGAGTTTGTCTGAGTCCTTCTTGGGAACACAAAACAGCCTTCCTTGGAATTTGATGGACTTTGCCCTCCTTATCACCCATTTGCTCAAGAGTTCTCGGGTGTATTCTTCCAGGACGGGGATGGAGTGTTGGAAGAATTGAGGAAATGATGGTGGAGCTGTCCTCCAGCTCCAACCTAGTCCGTTCTTGATTAGGCTGTGGGCCCAAGGATTGAGGTCCAGCGATCCTGAAATTTTTGGAGTCTTCCTCCTACCGGAAGCATCTCATTGCTTCGACTGTTCGGAGGACTTGCCTCCTTGACCGCGTCCTCCCTTACCCCCTCTTCCTCTTGGAGGGTATCTAGAGGAGCCCCTTTTTGACCCTTTACCTTTAGGGCGAAAGGTAGTGGTCTGCCTCTCATATGCAGGAGTAAAAGCTGGTGACTGGGCAACCAGCATCTGAGGCACCATCTGGTAGGTTGGCTGGGGTTGTGCCACCATCTGGGGCACCGCGGTCATGGGAACTGCGGGAAATTGTTGTTGCTGTTTTCTTACAGGGCGAGAGGGCAACCTAGGTCTCTTTGTCTTCCTCTTTGGTTGGGGACCCTCATCTGGGGAAGATTTCCTCTTCGCTGACATGCCTCACTTTTGGAGAAGATTTCTGTTTTCCGTGGCAGCCTTGTCCACTACTTCTTTGACCACTTCACTCGGGAAGAGGTCTTTTCCCCACATATTGGAAGCTATCAGCTTCCTAGGTTCGTGTTTCACCGCAGCCAAAGCAAACACGAACTCCCTACATGCACGTCTGGCCTTCACGAAGGCATACAGGTCTTTGACCAGCGTAGCCAAATGTGATTTGGCCACTACCATGTTCATGTCTGGGGATCTGGTGTCGCTTGCCCTTGCCTCCAAAGTAATCTGGAGGGACAGAGATGCGGCAAGTCTCTCCTTCGTCTCTTGCTCTCTACGCAAGAGAATTTCAGACAGCTTAGGGAGGTTTTCGCTGAACTGGCGTCCAACAATATCCGCCTCCAACTTCCTAACTGAGAATGTAAGGTGGATTTCCTTCCAGTCCTTCTCATCCTGAGGCAGAGCTAGGGATAAGGGTCTACACTCCTCGAGTGTTGGGCAAGGTTTCCTTGCGTCCACTGCTTTCATGACTGCTTTAAACCCTTTTTCCGTAAAGGGAAAGGCTAGTTTACCTGGAGCAAGAAAAGAAAAGGCTAGTTTACCTGGAGCAAGAAAAGAAGGGTGTTTCTTGCTAAGGGCTGGCACTTTTGAATTAGTGAAGCCCTTGTCCTTCAGGCTACTTGCCAACAGAGCCTGAGCTTTTGCATGGTCAAGAACTATGACCTCTTTTGGTTTTGTCTCCTCCTTGGACACAGGTTCCGCCTTCAGGTGGATGAAGCAGTCTGGGTAAGACTTAAAGCTGGGCCAAAATTCAACATTCTCCAAGAGGACAGCCCCCAGCTTTTCTGAAAAGAAAATCTTCCCATTGGTAATCGGCATGTATTGTGCATGCCTCCTAGGGTTCACATCAGAGCAAGGAGGAAGATCTTTCACGTTGAGTCTCTTTTGAGATCCACGGGACGCTGCGAGATGGTCCATCCTTCTCCTCAATTCAGCGTCCCTTTCTGCGTTCTGCTTACAAAGACTCTCCATCATAGTCATGAGACTAGCTAAGGCTTTACCCATGTCATCCGATGGAGGAGCAGTAGACGTAGAGGGTACTGGTTCTGGGGTTGGAACCAACGAAACGGACTCCGATTCGACGTCATCCTCTTCAGTCTCAGGAGCCAGGGTATACTCCTCTTCTAGACTTTCCGCTAGAAGGTATTTCTCGGTGTTTTCAGACACCTCCGACATCCTCTCATCTAGGTGGATGTCCTTCATTGCGTCAGAGACGTCCGTATCTACGGAAATCTGAACGCAAGGGATCTCAGGTCGAGGCTGGGGTATAACTGCATCCGCAGTTGCCTTAGGGAACAGACAGGCACGCATCCGTTCACTCGGAAGGTAAGGCCCCGTGGCATTCCTCTGAAAGCCACGAACCCATCTGCGCAGCTTACTCTGTGCTGCATCCCTTGAATCCGCTGTCTTGGGGTCGTCAAAAGCCTCAGTAACCAGGGCCTTGCAAACATTGCAGTCCTGGGGATCCCAGTACTTCAGAGGTCCCTTGGAGATGGAGTAGAGAGATTGAGGCCAGCACTCTACATGGCCACAGAAGTCCTTGCTCCTCACGTTGCAAAAGACTCTCAGTCACTTGGGATGGTCCTCCTTTAAAGAGAGGAAAAATAAATGAGTATGCAGTAGTTCATCTCACCTGATAAACTATATAAATATTATTAATATTTTTGCATATTTATTGCATGTAGCTTAGGATAGACAAGCTAGAAAAGAATTAGGAAAGACACATACTTGTGTTTCCTGTCCAGCCAATTGCTGTGACCTCCCCCAAAATTAAAACCTAGAGTTTTCCTATTCAGGAAACCCAATGGAAGAATTCTAACCTGTAAGGATAGATAAGTGTAACTTAACACTGACTTTCCAAAGGTTTTAATAATGAGGGTAAATTGGAACTGATCATCTATCAGTATGTGGAAAGAAATCTTTTCTTTCCCTATATAATTGGTCTCAACAATAGACTGTGCATGGATACACAGGGTATGTTGGAAAATAACTACTGTATAATTTATACTATAGTTTTCTGTCTGCAGCATGATCTATACTGCAAATATACTGGCTACTGTATAATCATATACTGTAGTTTTAGCTGACATGTTGCTGGCTAGGCTAGCACCCGGCGGCACACTTCAGCCGGCGCCTTGCCGCCTGGGGTAGTGTCGGCGCACCGGTCCAGCCGGCGCCTTGCCGGCTGGGGTAGTGGTCGGCAGCATCAACCCCGCCGGCAACTGCCGACTAGGTTAGTGCACGGCGGCGCGCCGGCTGAGATCGTGTCGGCGAACTGGAGTAGTGGCCGGCAGCATTAACCTGGCCGGCAACTGCCGGCTAGGTTAGTGCCCGGTGGCGCGCCGGCTGGGGTAGTGTCGGCACACCGGTCTAGCGGGCTGGGGGTAGTGGCCGGCAGCATCAACCAGGCCGGCAACTGCCGGCTAGGTTAGTACCCGGTGGCCCTAGCCGATAGAGAGAGAGAAAGCAAGGAGTGAAGGGAGCCTTATTAAATGTGTATTAACAATAAATAAGGGTGTAAGTACTCAGTCTTACTGCCTTCCTCCAGAACGAGGGTTCAAATGGAAGGGGAGAATGTATCATTCAGGCTCCCATCCAAACACAAACCATTGCCGGTCTCTTCCGGCCACTGGTATGTGGATGGAAGTCCACGAGAGGACTGAAGAACTCTCTATAGTATAGGTGTCTCCCGCCGGCAGCCGGCCCAGCCGCACAGCTTTTCCCGGAGCCTTGCGTCCATAAGGGGAAGCTGAGCAACTAAGCTGCTGCATGTAGGAGCCCCGGCCAGCCCCACAACCCGCCGGCAAGCGGTGAAATTGTAGGACGACGGCCAAAGGGTTGCGATGGCTAGGCCATCACTAAAGGACAGAGGGGGAGGGAAAAGGGTCCTGTATGAGGTGTGGAAGGAGCCGGCAGGGTTGCCGGTCCTACCACACCCCTAAGAAACAATGTTTCAGTATCGGCGCCATCCTAGGCGGCAGGAGAATATCTATTCTCCAGCCTAGGGTCTGCCAATACAGTTAAGGGGACGGCGGCATACTTGCCGCCTCCTCTCAACAAGGGAGAAACAGAGTTCCAGTGCCGGCAAAAGACTATATACTCTGAGGTTCTGATCAAAACCCAAAGCCTGCTATTAGCCGGCCAAGGGAAGAGACAAGAAAACACTAGCCCAGTCAAGCCTGAGTGTCTACTCGAAGGCAAGACTAACTAGGGTTGTAGCCTAAGGCAACACTCAGAGGGAAGGAGGGATTACACTTAAATCTCCACTGGAGACGAGTATCGGTTTATATAATAATTCTAGGAGATATCTATCTCCGCCAGAATTGATAAAACGATACATGAGGGTAACCGGGGAACATGTATGAAAGTATACTAAAGCCACTAGACTAGTAGCCTAGCGGCGGGTAAGATTAGACTACCTTAATCGCCGAAACTCTCTCGTATACGATCTCAGAGGAAAGGGATATATATATATATATATATATATATATATATATATATATATATATATGTATAAAATCAATGTATGTTACATGTATAAATTGCCTAAATAGCTTCATTAATCTTATTACACTAGGAATGTCTATTATATCATGCATGAAAGTAAACTAAAACGCATAGGCTAGGAAGCCTAGCACTATCAAGAGTACAATCGGCATAATATAAATAACTTCCTAGCAATGAAGACTGAATAGTTTCAAAGTATTCATGCTATTAACACCGGGAAAGATGTTCAGGCTAACTAAATAACTCATGCGTAATGAACGACAGCGCCCATGACGCCTCCGGTTAAGGCAAAGCTCTCTCACTTAAATTAACCTAATTTTACTGTGAGGCAAGAGGCTGGAGATTGCATGATAAATCTAAAAAGTAAAGCGTAAACGAGAGAGCAACAGGGAAAATCACCGAGCTGTAGCACTACACTTATAGGAATAAACATGGGGGCGACGTACAGCGCCATCTAGATACTCAAAATAGTAACGGAGGAAGGGTACCTTGATAACGGCTCCCCTTCTATTTTTGCCACTTTCCTCCTTGAAGCGAAAACGCTGTTCGGGGTGAAGATTGCTATGTGTCGTTTCAAGATATACGTTCCCTGATATTATGCAATATCCTTAAGAGAAATTTTAACGATATTCGCGCCAGGAGTTAGAATTCTGGAGACCTAAAGGTAAATTCTCTGGGAATATCACTGTAGTCAAATATACCCTAGGAAGCTACTTATAGGAACCTTCCATCAGGACGACATGGCGTGAGCCCAAAATAGCTAGTTATTGTCCATGGAAAGCCACACCACCCACATCAAGGATTTCCTTGTTGGCTAGACGGGAGACAACGACACTAAATAAATGCAGTTAGATTAATTTCTTCCTCCATTTCAAATTACAGTATGTGATAACTCGCATGTTAACTGAAGAAGACTATCAATAATATAATAAATAATGGTGATTGAACATTACAACATCACCTCATCCAAATCACTAAAGTTACATGTTATGCCAATGAAGTATTTAATCACTGAACCACATTTTTCAGTGACTACATGAAATCACTGGAATTTTCAGTGAATTCATGTACTCACGGTCACAGTGATTACACGTATTCACTGAAAAGTTTCGTAATTTCCAGAAATAATTAATTACACGTTATCACTGTAACAATA
>NC_090725.1:262405942-262410942 GCF_036898095.1 Palaemon carinicauda | reverse complement strand
ATTCGAATGAGAAGTCTACAGTATATACCAGAGCACATTGTATTGTGACATTTTGCCCTTCTCTCTTCTTGAAAAGCAGGATTAATCACGCTATTATTTTAAACTCTACCTCTCCTGATGTTCAACATCCTTACTTACAGAAGACGGGGTGATTGACGTTAAAGAATTTGAGTCAGTCCTGAGGATGGTTGACAGTATGAACCGTCACGTCTCCTTCACTTAAACTTTTCCGAAGCCACAGCCGAACAACAAATGACCTCCATACATTTAAGGATCATCCGAACACGATTTCCCTTGTTCTTCATTCTTTGAGGACATAACTTGCATACGCCTCCGTCATGAATATCATCTAAGGATATCAGATATTTTCCAGGACTCCTAGCCAGCCATATCCAACGCCACAGCCATCGAGAGACAACTTGGTGCAGAAAAATGGAACAGCCTGATTTAAATGGTTATTTCAGTTACTGATGGATATGTCAATCAGATGGACGTGATGTTGAAGGAAGTACATTATTGATTTTTTACTTGATGATTCTGCTTTCTGCTTCCAATGTAAGATGGTAGAGGCATGTGGCTGGTATTACTTTAGCTTGCTGGAGGACATTATCCTTTAACGTTCACATCCCATTAATATGAATAAAACAAATCAGTGACGATCAATTGTGTTATAACCCTAATAGAAATCCCTAATACATGTGTATATCTCTATATACTCATGTAGGCCTACATCCATACGCACACAAACACACACACACACACACATATATATATATATAATATATATATGTGTGTGTATATATATATATATATATTATATATATATATATATATATATATATATATATATATATATATATATATATATATGTATATATATATGTATATATATATTATATATATATGTATATATATCATATATAATGTATATATATATTATATATATATATATTCATATATATATATATGTATGTATATATATATATATAATATATATATATATATATATATGTTATATATATATATATATATATATATATATATATATATATATATATATATTGTGGCCAGAGTACTCGGAGATTTTGTCAGAGACTTCCTTTGGGCTCTGGAGAGTTTGGATTAAACCTAGTGGAGCACAGCTCCCTACCACTACTATGAGTTAGGAATGGGTCTGTGGGCACTAAGAACGCTTGGTCAAATACACTGGCTGGTGATTTCTCAGACAGCTTTTCACTCACTAGTTCATTCAGTTGTGAAAGGCTGATGGGCTAGAAAACCCTCCCCTCAGGAGTTGCTGTGAAACGTAAAAGGTAAACTATATAAGTACCACTCCTTCTAAGGAAAAAAAAGGTGTGTTTTACCTTTTAACGCAAAGATGGACTGCCTGGGCACATTAGCCCTAGGAGGACATAGTATTGTCTAGTCTAGGCTTGAGTCTTACAGCAACCAAGTATATCTGGTTATTTGTATCTCTGAGTACTACTATAGCAGTGATAGTATCTTCAAGGACTGCTTTAGCAGTGATAGCATCTATAAGGACTGCTATAGTGGTGATAGTAGGCAATATAACTTAGACACTGCCGTCCTATGACGTGCAAATAATGCGGGTGTTGATATATTCTACCTAAAACGAGAGTGGCTAGTGAAGAGTTGTAGAATCCATGATGGGATAAATTCCACAAATTAAAAGTAAGCCTCCTCTCCAGAGACCAGTGGCAATCACCATATATAAACATAATATATATGTGATATATAAATATGTGTGTAATTATTGTCATCATCATCAGTCGTTGCTATTTCACTGCAGGGCAAGGGCGTCAGACATGTCCTTCCACATGTATTCTTTTTATAGTCTATCAATGCCAGTCAGTATACCCACAAATGTTAGAAGCATGAGTTGGAAGGAAGAGAAGGGGTAGGAATGATGGTGACACCAAGAGTGGAAAGGGCATCAACTGAGTGGAGAGCTGTAAATAGTAGATTGTTACTTGCAAAGTTTATATCAAAGCAGTGCAATATATGCGTTACAGTTTGTTATGACCAACAAATGATTCCCCTGATTATTATTTTTATTATTACTTGCTAAGCTACAACCCTAGTTGGAAAAGCAGAATGCTATAAGCCCAGGGCTTCAACAAGGAAAATAGCCCAGTGAGGAAAGTAAATAAGAAAATAAACTACCAGTAATGAACAATTAAAATATCTTAAGAGTAACAATATTAAAATAAATCTTTCATATATAAACCATAAAAAATAATAAATATTACAAAAGGAAGAGAAGTAAGATAGAATAGTGAGCCTGAGTGTACCCTCAAGCAAAAGAATTCTAACCCAAGACATTGCATTACCATGGTATAAAGGCTATGGCACTATCCAAGACTAGAGAACAATGGTTTGATTCTGGAGTGTTTGTCTCCTAAAAGAGATACTTATCATAGCTAAAGAGTCTCTTCTACCTTACCAAGAGGAAAGTAGCCACTGAACAATTACAGTGCAGTAATTAACCCCTTGAACAAAGAGGATTTCTTTGGTAATATCAGTGTTGTTAGGTGTATGCGGACAGAGGAGAATGTGGAAAGAATAGGCTACACTATTCGGTGTATGTGTAGGCAAAGAAGAAATGAGCCACAACCAGAGAAAGGGATTCAATATAGTACTCTCTGGCCAGTCAAAGGACCTAATAACTCCAGCTGTAGTGTCTCAATGGGTGGCTGGTGCCCTGGCCACCGCCCTATCTAACTGAAGAAAGGAAAGATGAATGCGGATACTACGAAGTAGTATAATAGTGTAATAGATGAGATCCCAGAGAGAGATATGAAAATTGTGATTGGTGACCTCAATTCTAAAGTTGGAAGGAATAATCAAGGTATAGAGAATGTGATGGGCTTTAAGGGTCTTGGCGAAGTTGCAGTAAAATAGAGCATTTTTTTATAAGTTTTTGTTCAACAAGCAGTATTGTCATTAGAGGTACTCTTTTTCAGCTCAAGGATATCTACAAATATACACAGACTTCCCCATGTGGCAATTACAAAAATCAAATAGACCACACAGCCATTGATAAAGAGAAAAGGAGGACTCTGAGAATTGTAAGAATTTATACAGGTGCAGGTATTGGTAGTCATCATCAGCTGGGTGTTCGGGTCACCAGTGTGGTAGTGAACTGTTAGGTTGTAACTGAGACATGAGGTGAATGCTACTAACTTTATTTCAACAGATAGTGAGTTTATATACAAGAATGTCCCAAAACTTAAAACAAAATAATTAATGAAAAGACAGGCTCAAACAGGTTCTGTTAACAGTGAGGTGTAGAGCCTGACATACAATAAGAAAGAAAATACCATTATAGTGTATGAGCGTGTGTGAAACACGTGATGTACACCACACTGAAATTAAAACTAAAAGCACCCATCAGAAATAAAGAAGAATACCTAGGTTAGATACAACCAAGCTTCTAGAAGAGGAGCACAGAGAAACATTTGTAATTGAATGTAGAAGTGGATTTGCAGTATTAGACTTTAAGAGACAAAGAGAAGACAATTAATGTAGACTGGTGTGATATTAAGAACATATATCAGTCAGTTGGTAGTGAAGTTTTGGGATATGCAGTTAAAAGGAGAAAAC
Source organism: Palaemon carinicauda (assembly GCF_036898095.1). Lineage (NCBI taxonomy): Eukaryota > Metazoa > Arthropoda > Malacostraca > Decapoda > Palaemonidae > Palaemon > Palaemon carinicauda. The sequence goes on along the minus strand of NC_090725.1, from coordinate 262,407,318 downwards.
CATGGATATCAAATGATACTTGGGATACTATAAAAAGGAGACAAAGACAGAAATTAATTGTTGAAAGTTTTCGGGGAAGTAATAAAACTTACTAGGTAGAGCATGCTAGGTATTCCAATATTTATATCGAGGTTGAAAGATAATCCAAGAATGACTAGAGAGAATATTTAGACAGGAAAGTAGATGAGGCTGACAAAGCTATGAATTCAGGGAGTGGCTATGGTGTAAGAATCACTCATAAAATTACACTGGTTTACAAAGAAATTGATGCAAGCATAAAAATAACCGTTTTTACCTAATTTTGGGGTGTTGAATTTAAATTCGAAATCCGTTTTTACTCATCACCTCTAGTTTTTTTTTTAGATATGCATAGTGTGCATTTTGTGCATATACAGTACATAAAGGCGTATATGCATTCAGGGTTAATTCTAATATTTCGAGACTTATGGCTTATTTTTCAGTTATTATGCACTAAATGTAAGTGATTGCATTACATGATATATAATTATATATCAAGACGGATTTTGGCAGTTTGGGCAGCAGGTCTCAATCCACACTCAGTAGTGCTCTGGCAGTCATTGGAAGAGGTTGTCTCGCAGGTGGCGCAGGAGGTTGATGTCCCTCAACTATCGTGTTACACATCTTTTGGGTAGCTAAATATTAGTATTACATTTTCCAATGCACATTTTATTGTCTTGCATATGATTTAGTTTTACTTTGTTATATTTTCAGATTCTCCAATGGCTTCAAGCACGTCAAAACATCGAGGATGCCTCAACAAGGCCAATTCTTTCTGCTACGTGTGTGGGGACTTCACAATAGTTGCACAGCGTCGAACCATCACTTCCCTCCTCAGAACCGCCTACTTTCACTATTTTGACTGTAAAATTGGTGATCAGGACAATTCTTGGGCTCCACACATCTGTCGTAAACCCTGCTACAATGGACTAACTGCGTGGTTTATTGGCAAGAAAGCGGCTGTCAACTTTGCTGTCCCGATGGTTTGGAGAGAGCCACGAAGCCACGCAGATGATTGTTATTTTTGTTTAAGTAATATAAATGGTTTCAATGCATCTTCTAGGAAAAAGATCAAATATCCCAACCTTCCATCTGCTATGAGACCCGTTCCCCATTCAGATGATCTTCCTGTACCCACACCTCCAGTAAATAAGGATCTTCTTTCCTCATCAGATGAAGAAATGTCTTCAAGGGAGGATTCTGCTGAGTCAGTATCTTTGGAAGATATTGAGTCTACATATTCAGGAACAAGTGGCAACGAGCCACACTGGATTACGCAAGAAGACCTGAATAATCTTGCTCGTGATTTGTATCTACCAAAACAGCAGTCAGAGCTCTTGGCTTCTCGGCTTAAACAG
>NC_090725.1:262393442-262400942 GCF_036898095.1 Palaemon carinicauda | reverse complement strand
TCATGGTGTCTAAATGCCATACATAGTAGTGTGTCATACCTTGTAGATTTTTGTGGCTTGATTGGTAATGCCTCTCCCTGATGCCTGATATTTGCCAGTCGGGGGTTCGAGTCCCGCTCAGTCTCGTCAGTGCCATTAGTGTCTGCAATCTTACCATCCTTGTGATCTAAGGATGGGGGCGTTTGGAGGAGCCTGTAGGTCTAACTGTTGAGTCATCATCAGCCATTGCGTGGGCCTCCTTGGTCCTAGCTTGGATGGAGAAAGGGCTTGGGCACTGATCATGTATACATGGTCAGTCTCAAGGGCATTGTCCTGCTTGATAGGGCAGTGTCACTGTCCCTTACCTCTGCGATTCATGAGCGGCCTTTAAACCTTTAAACCTGGTTAATTATATGTATATGGTCAGTTGTTGAATACCCGCTTCTAAATCGTGCCTGCTCTCTTGGTTGATCATAAATCTAACTGTCTTTCTGTTCGGCTTAATATGATCCTTGTAATTAGTTTATATATCACTGAGAGTAAACTTGTTGGACGAAAGTTCTTATGGCCTTTTATATCAATTTTTGTGAATTAGTATAATGATAAAGTTTTTTTCAAGCTGTAGATATAGTATGCAATGGAAGATGGAATGTCATTGGATGGAGAAAGGATTAATGAGGTAGAATCATTCAAGTATTTAGGAACTATGATCTCCAATACAGGGTAAAGAATAGAGTTTAGTGAAAGATTGAAAAGAGCAAGTCGGACAATGGCTAGGTTAAGTATAATTTGAAAATCAAATCACCTGAAATTACCTATAAAAATCAGACTATATATCAGTTCAGTGAGATCGGTGTTACTCTATGGACATGAGTCATGGCATAACAATAAAACAATCTCCAATAGATTTAGTAGATTTGAGAACAAAGCCCTCAGAAGGATATTGGGAGTTAAATGGCGGAACAGGATGAGAAATGAAACTATAAGAGAGATTACTCGAGTGCTATATGTGGATGAGATCATGATAAGGGATGGATGGAGATGGTTTGGGCCTACTCTTCACTCTCCCCAAGAGAGATTAGTTCACCAAACGTTCAGCTGAGCTCCACAAGGCACTAGAAGATTTGGAAGACCCAGGCCTACATGGCTGAGGACTATGAAGCGCGAAGTATGAGAGGATTGGAGAAGTATTCGAGTTAAAAGCTCAAGGTAAAGATGACTAGCAAAATCTAACCGAGGCCCTTTGCTTCAATAGGCGTAGCAGATGATGATGATGAATATTCGGTAGCCTTACGCGCTTATGGTATCTTGAAGAATTTCTCTATGGCAGTAACCTAACCTCCTGTTGGCCATAGTCAACAATGGTTAACGTGCTAGTTCCATCGGCAATGTGTATTGTCCGATCTTGTATAGTACCGCATGTGTTTCACACACGTTCGTACACTGTAACGGTATTTACTTCTTTTTTTTCTGTTTTTAATATCGCTCCCCCCCCCGCAGTGATATCAAACAGAACCTGTTTAAGCTTGCCTTTTCATGCATTAGCTGGCTTGAATTTTTGTGACGATCTTGCTCGCAAGTACTTGTATATAAGCTCTTTGTCTGTTTAATAAAGTTTCGTTGCATTCCTCTCGAATCCCCTGTTTTAACCTAACCGCCGACTCGCAGAATATTCTACTATGAATAATTACACATGTATAACTGAGCAAGGATAACAAAAGTGTTTATGTCGGTGGGTATTAAACTTACGTTAATTTTCCCGTTGCTGTACATTATGCCTGAAGGATTTTAAGGGAAGATGACATTCCCACAAAGATCGCTTCAGTGTTATTTAATCTTAAATGAATGTGAAAAAAACTGTGGTACCTATGTTTAATACAAACGATTTGCTTTTGTAAGGATATGTGCATCGTTGAAGGCAAATGGTCTTGAAATGAACCAAAACTAAATTATCCTGTACAGTATTTAGATTTTAACTACTAAGTCAAGCTTATGAAAACTTGTGTGTATTTTACGCGTTTTATTATTTTACGTTCATTGAGCATGTGACTCTAAGAATATGTTAATGATCGCTTCTTATATTAATTGTTATTTCTCCATTTCCTGTCTCTAGTGGGCTACTTTCCTTGCTAGAGTTATTGAGCTTGTAGCATTCTGCTTTCCCAATTAGGGTTGTATCTTGGTAGGTAATAATGATATTCATCTACCCATACACTGGGTTCTGCAGGACCAGAGAGCATAATAGTTCTTTTTGTTTTATCGGTTTTTGTGGGAAGACACTCAGTGTAGTAGCATAGACGGCGCTTTGTAACTTTTGTTCCCTGTTATCACTCTATTGAAGATTAAAGATATGAATAACAAGAAACCTGTCACGAAAGATTGAGATGTAATTAATGCAATCCTTTATTTGTATCAAAATGGAGTTTATTCAAATTTGTTTCTTATCTTGGAAATTGACAGTAACACAGCATTCAAGATCAGTGTCGGGGAAGTCTTTCATCCGATTCGGTACTGATGCTATGTTGTATGGAGTGGGTTATTGAGAGATGCAGAGAGAGAGAGAGACGCAGGTTGTCTGTACTTTTCGACCTTCTCTGTATTAAAGCCTGTTGGTGCGTGGCACAGGTGAGATATCCTACAGTTAGACGTGGGTTATGGGAGGCGCTGAAGGTGGAAGGGCCCCCAGTAGTAGAGAGTCGGATAGAGGGAGGGAGAGAGAGAAACTCGAACGGGTGTGAGGTCTCTTACTCGGGTGCGATATCCACTGCGAAGGAGGACTGGGTTTGGAGGAGGAGGAGGATGAGGGAGGTGGAAGGGAGGAGGACGAAGACTTAGGCTCTGGCTGCTGACTGAACTACTACCGACCCAGTCCACCCACCACCACCTCTCCAGGTCCACCACCAACCAGTACCGGGTGGTGGGAAGTGAAGTACGGGCGTCTGTCTGTCCGTGTGTGTGTGTTTGTGAACCAGGGCCCCGAGTGTCATACCCTCTGTTAACATGGGCATCTGCAGAAGGGAGTGCAACGGGTCTTTCTTCAACGTTCTCTTTCTGTTGACATTAGGTAGGTAGGTTGTCGAAATGTTCCTCTACCTCCTAAGAAAAAATCGCATCCCCCACCCCTCCCACATTGTTCCTCCTCCCATGTAACCCCTCCTCTCTTCCATGACACCCCTCATCCCTCTCAGCCTCCGCCCAATATGGCGGTACCTCACCTTCAGTAGGTGGGGTGGGTGGGTGAGTGGGGGTGGAGTCAAGAAATGCCCTATCAATCTTAGTTAGGGCCTACCTTTTAGTTTCCATTTTTCATCCATGTTGTTTTGTCCATCTATTTCCATATCTGGTTATCAGTATGGGAGAACTATATCCCTTAGACAAGAAATAGAACTAGTGATTTTTTTTTTTATTTAATAAAAATTACTTGACACTATCGATGTACTGCTTCTATGACTGTGCATGACGACCATTTGGTATAATCGATTTAGGTAATGAATTATTTTCATGTTTCTTTAATATTTAGATGAAAATTTTACAATTCAGTTTCTGCAAAGGGCTTTATTTAGCCATATAAAATCCTTGGTTCCCGGTATTAACGTTTAAAACTAAAATATTTTAAAGAAAACTAAAGGATATGAAAAACTTTGAATGTTTTTATTCGTTCCACAGAAGTGTCGGCACATTGCGTAACTTTGAATAGATAAAATGCAGCGATTGTTTATATAACGTATATACTTGTTAATCAGATGCCGGTCAAAGTTTATTATGATTAAGAGTAATCACTTCTTTTAGTTCATATACTGATTCAAAGCAACTGAATAGATTTTTTTTTTGATAAAACAATTTGGAATAATATAAATTCACTGAAAAAGAAAGATATTTGAAAAGTCAGCTTTATGGAACATGCATCAGAGACATTCAGAGTGACTTGTTTGAAACACCATAGATTTTCTTAGGAAACAAAATATAATGCAGACATTTTAGAGCGTCTTAAAAAAAAAACACTAGAAATATGATGCTACAGTGTGTTTTATTCTTGATAACCGTAACACAAAGATTATACTAATGTACGAATGTTACGTCCATCACTCGCCGGGTACTACTGAAGTTTTATTAAAGAAAAAAATGCTAATTAAGCCCTACTTTTGAGTGCGTTTGAAGTTTCAATGGACAAAGGTTATGTAACATAACATCCTATTTTGCTCTAGTCTGGTTCAGCTTCAGCCATCGTAAATCTCTCCTCAAATCACTTGGCCAGATCAACTGTTACGAAAAAGTGTCGAACCAATTATTTCTGCAAATAAAAAAAAATGTCGATAGAAATCGAATTTTCGGAAAATGTTATAATTGAAGAAAGTGGTTATTGTTATAATTTTAATGATCAGTGTAATTAGATATGCTTGATATGCTTATATGTACATTTTCATTATTCCTAAACTTCAGTATTTTCTGCAAATCAATGAATTATTTCCTTGTTCCTTCTTAAATCGTTTTCAGAATTATTTTTTTACTAGTAGTTTGTTGTTTTGGGAAACTGCAGATACGGTCGCTTTGTTTACTGTGATGACATGTGAACTGTAAACTCTTTGACTAATGTTTTCTTCTGTCTTATCGGGGTTGAGAGAGAGAGAGAGAGAGAGAGAGAGAGAGAGAGAGAGAGAGAGAGAGAGAGAGAGAGAGAGAGAGAGAGAGATATAGGTATCCAAAAAATAAGTTTAATCATTAAAATTTCATCTTTTGTTTTTTTAAAGAGATAGTCTATTACTTAAAAGCAGTTATACATATAGTACACATGGCAATACTACAGTACCACCCACATACACAATTTGTATTACTCTTTGAGTTTGTGAAGTCAAGATTCGATCAGAGGTATAAGGTAAATGGAAAGACATTGAAGTCAAGAAAATAAAAATATCAGTTACTCGTAAGGTACAAATATTATTTCATATTCAAAAGAAAAATAACTAAAGTTTTTATTTCTATGTACGCATGCTGTGCCTCCTTCTTCCAAACCTACTTTGGTGGGTTTCTATATATGGCGAAGCGTTTTAAGCAGAGTAAATGTTTAAAGTGCATTGCCGGAGAGATCATGTCCAGATCCGCATGTTTCGGTCTTGTTATCGTTGGCGATGATGCGGGAGGGCAGATATGGACCATAGTAGACTACCAAGAGCTTACTAAAATATCTAAAAGGCCATTAATAAAACTTCACGATTTCGAAAGTGGCGAAGAGAAATAGTTATTCTATTGATCTGCACAAATATTTATATGAAACGATCTTTCGTTTTGTTAAATGTAGGTAATTTGCAAATGGGTGAACTTTTTCCCGTTGGTCAAATTATCACAAATTCACCCTAATCTTATGAATGATTAAAGAGATTTTTCCTAACCATCGTTGATACATGGTCATAGCCGATTCATGATGAGGCTTTTCAATTTCCTGAATAAAAACACGTAGGGTTAATTTTTATTACACATAGAAAGGAAAAATTAACATCAAGTCAAAGATAAATCTGAAAGTCTGGGAAATTTTTCTAACGCGAAATTGAAGCCAGTTTAAGTTCGTACCTTCTGGCAAACGTAATATTCACATAACCAATTGAAACAGCGATGCGGGAACTGATAAGAAACACGTTCAGTTTCAGATATTTTCGGAACTGTTCTTTTCGTTTCGAACACTTTGTCGGTCCACGTATGAATTATTACCTTTATAGTTTCTAAAAAAAAAATTGTCCAGTTTAGGATCACATTTAATTTAGTTTAAATTGCTTGAAAACACTAAACAATGTATATTTTAGAACTAAATGTAAACTTTTCATATAATTATGAAATCCGTATCCTTTAGAGCAACTCTGAACTTCCAGAATGCGAGCTGAGGCAGTACTGTTCGAGGTCATGTATTTGGAACACGAACTCTTTCTCATCTCATTCCTAATGGAACACCTCGCATGACTCACACAAAGAAGTCAGACGATCAGGTGGTAATTATTGTACTTATACCAGAGTCATTAATTCCGACATCTAATTGCCAAGATGGTACGATAGGATTCCTGATGCGATCCAGATAATTCTAAATGAACATTTTCTCGGCCACCATAAAAAGTAATGAAAAAGAAGAGGATCAGTTGTATAAGTAAAAAAAGGCCTTTGTAAATGGACAGTCCAGAATGTAAATGAGGCCCCCCAGCTAAAGAAAATGAGAGTAAAACAAAATGGTTAAATGGCGAAGGGCCAGCGGAGGCCTGTTGAATTTAAAATCAGGATTTTCTTGCAAGGGCTTCTCATAGCTTGGAGCTACGACGAGCATGGCAGGGATAATCATTAGTCGTCTCCTAACATAGGAAAAGACGACTGCGCCGTCTTCTTCAGAAGAACACAAGTTCATGCAGCCTTGTATTATTAAAACACATATCCGGTTTTTATTTGTATTTTTTACAACCTTACTCTCCTGTAAAAAAATTGGGAAGAATATTGTTCATCCTGAGTAATTATGAAAAATAACTTCAATATGCTATTTTTCGATGAGAAAATAAAAAAAGGTGGAATACAATTACTTGGTTACATTAACACGTTAGCTCAGAACTGAGAAGTATGTAAATGTGGAAACATCTGTACCAATGGGTTAGCTATAGGATTGCATGTGTAAGGTTGAAGGTTGCATGTGGTCGAGAAATTGGAAAAATTGATAGTAAGAGAGAATGGTTTTAGGAGAGAATGTGTCTGTGACTGATTTGGTGTGACAATTATGAAAAGTATTTGCGTAAGTTCTGTCGCTAAGAAAAATATAGTATTGTTGGAAGTTATTAAGTTCTTGATGTGAGAAAGATGTGAAGAGTGATTGGCAACGAGAAGGACTGTTAGAAATAATGTTTAGTTTTCAAAGCTAATTCCTATTTATAAAAATTTTTGGAAAAAGGAGGAAAATAGCTTGTTAGAGTATACAGTATGTCAGAGTATACTGAAGTGCAGAAATGCATTTTGATAGACATAATGGCAAGAAGAATAGTGGTCATTATAGGTTGGGGTAAAAGTTCGGATAAAAAGTAGTCGTGGAACAAAAATGTGTCTGTGAGTGTAATCTAAAAAATGAGTGATAAAAAAAAATGTGAGTACAGCCTTCATGGTAAAGGATAAAATATTGGTGTAGGTTAAGGACACTGATGTCTAAGGGAGTACTGTCGATAAGGAATATGTTGAATGAAGGTGTCATTGGGTCAGCAGGGAGTTTTTGTTGGTATCTGAGGGAGGAAGAGATTTAGAAATGTAAGTGGAGATTAGAAGTAGTTTTGGTGTAATGATAAAAGGAGAGGTTGAGAAAAAAAGGAATAATTTTGTTAGTAGAAAAATATATTAAAGATTAAATGCTGTTAGAGAGAAGCTTTCGAAAGTTAATGTAATTCTATATTGATGGAGTGAATAGTTAAGATTTGGTGCATATGAACGACTAAAGAAAGACGACTGAAGGAGACAAAGACAGAAATTGATTGTTGAAAGTTTTTGAGGAAATAATGAAAATTACAAGGT
>NC_090725.1:262330942-262388442 GCF_036898095.1 Palaemon carinicauda | reverse complement strand
GAAATGGAAGTCTCTTGATAGAGACACCTTTCACCTTGTAGTGAAAGGTTAAAAACACTTACAACATTGAATGGTCATAGTGTAAAATGCGTTTCGCACCCTACTTTCAACCAGAATAAAGGTGTGATATATGCTCCAGAATTGCTGGATATAGAGGAAAAAGAAATTGAGGATGAACTGAAAAATCAAGGAGTAGTTAAAGTAGTCAGAATGAGAAAGAGAGTTGGAGAATACCATATTCCTCATGCTACTTTAATTATAACATTTGATTAATGCAGATTACCAAATGTTATAAAAGCTGGTTGGTTATCTTTGAAGGTAAAACCATATATCCCTTCACCATTGCGATGTTATCATTGCCAAATGTATGGCCATTTAAGCCAGAAATGTAAGGAAAAACTAAACAATAAGCCAGCTGTTTGTGCCAACTGTGGAAAAAGTAGTCTTGGAATATGCATAGAAAACCCTAATTGCATACATTGTGGGGAAGCACACCCAGCTACATCTAAAAGCTGTGTTAAGTTTATTTTTGAAAAAGAAATTCAGGCCATTAGGACCATGGAAAGGATCACTTTTAAAGAGGCTTGTAAAAGAGCTCTTGAAAAGCAGATAAGACCAGGGCAACCTTTTTCAATGGTTCTGAAGAAAAACTTGATAAACCTCACAGACGAAAATTATATCTCTACTTCTAAGATAAAGAAACAAATGAAAGTAGTTAAAGAGGTTGAAAGTCCCATCGAAAATCTATATCCAGAAATTGTAGAAAAATCAAAATAGATACTTAAAGATCTGAAAATTATTCAAAAGATTCAAAAGCCAACTACTCCGATTCTAAACAATTGTACAAACCTCTCACAGGCCGTGTCCTTGCCTGATCTGATGGAGGTTCCACTTGAAACTAATTTACCTGGTGAACCTGTAGTGGGGAAGGTGCAAAAACCTGACAGATCACAACCTTTTAATCGAAAGAGAGTGAGTTCTCCATCTCTCTCGCCTCCTACCATAAGAAACATTAAAGTCACGACTTCGAATAAATATGATATCTTGTCTGCTGATGTTTCTGATCAACTAGATGGGAAATTGAACCAATCAGAAATTCAAGTTGAGGTCCACCATCCTCCTCAATAATTAGATCAAAAGGACACAAAGAAAAAGAGGAACACAAAACCCACTATATCAAGATCCTCTCTAGAGATACCACTGGGAAATATTGTTAGATCAAATATTGCCAATGGGAAGACTTCATCTAAGGTGTCTTCCAAAAATTAAACCATAGTTTTTTCCTCCATCCTGCAATGGAATTGCCAGGGTTTAAGGGCGAAATATGAACAACTTAAGCTCCTTATACGTGAGCACTCCCCTATAACAGTATGTCTACAAGAAAGCAAGCTCGATGCTGATACTCCTTGTCCTCGAGAGTATGTTAGCTATAGGACACCATATGATCAACAAGCAGGGAGCCATGGGGTAAGTCTTATATACGTTCGTTGAGATGTTCCCCAAATATCTTTGTCTCTCTATACCCCTCTGCAGGCAGTGGTTGTACAGATTGATATAGGGAGAAAATACACATTCTGTTCTCTTTACTTGCCTCCAAATGATAACATCTCATATGATGATATAGTAGAAGTGATTAAACAACTCCCACAACATTTTCTCTTACTAGGAGATCTTAATAGTAGACATCCTTTATGGTGTAATGTTTTGGAAAATGAAAGGGGTAATATTATATCATCAATTTTGGAGAATGAAGATGTCGGACTCCTTAATACAGGAGAGCCCACATATTTTCATGTAGAGAGAGGTACCTTGTCCTGCATTGACCTATCAGTTGCAAGCTCTAACTGTCTTGTCGATTTTAATTGGAGAACATTAGATGATTGGCATACTAGTGATCATGCACCAATCATTATAAACACCAACAATGGTCCACTTTTACAGAGATTGCCTCGATGGAATCTTGATAAGGCGGACTGGGATAGATTTCGGGAGCTAAGTGAAATTGAAGGAAATGCATAAGTGTTGATGATGCCATAGACTTACTTAATGGAACTCTTCACACAGCAGGAGTCAATTCCATTCCCAAAACAACAGAGATATTCAGACGAAGACCAGTCCCCTGGTGGTCATCTGAACTAACTGCCCTGCACAGAGCCACAAGAAAGTCTTTAACTCGATTGCGCATGCACCGTACTGAGGAGAATTTAGTCATATACAAGAAATGTAGAGCATAGTTCCGTCGTGCCATGAAAGAAGCTAGGCGCCAGTCTTGGATGTCATTTGTTTCCTCCATTAACAATAGAACACCAACTTCATGTGTGTGGAGGAAAGTCAAAAAGATAGCAGGCAAATTCACCCTAAACCCACCACCAGTGTTAAAGGTAAATGGACAGTATATGACTGGAGCAACCGAAGTTAGCAATGCCCTGGCTGACCATTTTTCAAATGTATCGTGCAAGTGTGAAGCAGCTCCTGGTCACCAGTATAGGAGCATTGAAGAAAAGAAAGTTTTAAATTTTGCAACAAGAAAGCAAGAGTCTTACAATTCTAATTTTACTGGAAGAGAATTTGATTCTGCTCTTGCTACGTGTAACGATACAGCCCCTGGACCCGATGGAATTCCATATGAAATGATTAAACACGTACCTTTTAATACAAAGTTATTTATTTTAAGCATTTTTAATAGAATACGGCATGATCATAGTTATCCAAGTGTCTGGGAACTAGCCATTATTTTAGCCTTTTTAAAACCCAGTAAGGACAAGTTTTTAGCAGCAAATTATAGGCCAATGGGTATTGACATCTTGTTTGTGCAAAATCATGGAGAAGATGGTCAATGTAAGACTGATGTGGTACCTTGAAAAGAATGGTATTTTATCACCCATTCAATGTGGATTCAGAAAAATGCACTCAACGACTGATGTGCTGATACGACTTGAGTCCTCCATTTGTGAAGCCTTTGCTTCCAAACAGCACCATGTGACAGTCTTTTTTGATCTTGAAAAGGCATATGATACCACATGGAGATATGGTATTCTTAAAATAATCCATGAGTTTGGATTAAGAGGAGAGCTACCACTATTTATTCAGTCATTTCTTTCACATAGAGTTTTCAAAGTGAGAGTTGGGGAAACTCTATCAGAAAGTAAATGCCAGGAAGAAGTTCCTCAGGGTAGTGTGCTGAGTGTAACCTTGTTTGCACTAGCAATTAATGGGATATCTTCAGTCGCTCCCCGGGATGTTCTCGCAACATTATTTGTGGATGATCTCTCTATATCATTTGCTGGAGCTAAAATTGCAATGGTTGAGAGAAAAATACAACTCTCTATTGATAAAATTTTCCAGTGGGCCGATATGAATGGATTTAAGTTCTCGACAAGTAAAACTACAATTGTCCATTTCTGTCGTATCTGGGGAGTACATCCAGACCCGGTTATATACATCAAAGGTCAACGGATCCCATGTGCAAGTGAAGCTAAATTTTTAGGGTTGATATTTGATTGTAGGCTTACATGGGTTTCTCACTTAAAAACATTAAAAGCTAAATGTCTTGAGGCTCTGACTCTTTTAAAAGTATTGTCCCATACATCATGAGGGGCAGACCGCAATACTATTTTAAAATTATACAAGGCCTTGATTTTTTCCAAAATTAGTTATGGATGCGAAATATACTCCTCAGCCATCCCAAGCCGGTTAAAAATATTAGATTCTATACATCATGTTGGTATTAGATTGTCCACAGGAGTGTTTAGAACCTCGCCTATCACAAGTCTCCCTGTTGATGGTGGGGAGTTGCCTCTAGACTACCGAATGTCCTCTATTATTTGGTGTTGGTTTAGATTGCAAAGACTCCCTAATTCTATAGCCTTTCAGACTGCATGCCTTGTAAGGCACTCAACCTACTTTGAGTTGCACCCAAAATCTCCTCAACCTTTTGGGTTTTGGGTGAAACAATTATTAAACAATCTGGATATAATTAGAAATAAGGTGCTTCCATTCAAGGTATCATCAACGCCTCCATGGAAATTACCAGAGGTATCTTTTTGTAAATACCTTATTGGAGTAAAGAAGAATATGACTGACTTAGAATCCAAATCTCTTTTTATGGAACATGTTGCAAAACGTAGGGGATCGACTTTTATATATACTGATGGCCCCAAATCTGATGCTGGCGTTGGATTTGGAGTACATAGTAATGATTTTAATTGTAGGGGTGCACTTCCTCTAACAGTTTTCATATTTAGTGCCGAACTCTATGGCATACTAACCGCAATTGAGAAAATAGCTTTGGAAAAGGAGGGTAATTTTACAATTTTTATTGATGCAAGGAGTGTTCTTCAAGCTTTAGAAGTTTTTAATTCTAGTAGCCCTCTTGTTTTAACCCTGGATAGGTACGGTCCTCGGACACCCCTTTAAGGGTACACTCGGACGCGAACGACCCCAACGCCAAAAAAAATTCTTGAAAAATCAGTTTTTGCAGTAACCTCCTTTTTTCTTTTGCCAAAAAAAACTTCAATGAATGCTTAAAACAACTGTAAAGATAAATACTACTCATCTGCAGAAAAACTATTTATTATAAATATTTTAAAAAATTAAGTAGAAAAAAAAAAGACCTGACATAAAAATTCATAAAAAAAAAGTTTTTACATATATACACAAATCCTTTTAGGAATTGATTCTTGAATGTTTAGGACACATCTTGATGTATTTTGGATGAAGTCAGACCCATGGAGGTGAAGATCTGAAATGAGAAAAAAAGGGTAACTTTTTTTGGCCAAAAAAAATTGTCCAAATTTCATGAATTTTTTTGGGTACCCAAATGAAATAGGAAGTGGCTAATTTTTTTAGGGAATAAACATATGTTATCCTAAAATAGAAATATGTAAAAAAATCTTCATTATTTTGTAAATTACATTTATATCAGGGGCCATATCTAAAGGTAATTTTTTGAGTACTTGGAAATTTCGTAAAAAAATACATATATTTAATATATAATATGATATTTATGCAGGTAAAAATATACCAAAATATCACAAATTCTATAGGGAACAAGAATATATATAGATAGGGCAGCTTACACTTCGGATATGTCCACAAAATGGCCGCCAACCACACTGACTCAGACTCCCTAATCTGCCACTTGAAATGTAGGAAGGGTATGTCAATTTCAAGGTGTTATTTACTAATCTAATTATTATTGGATATGCATAAAAATTGTATGGTGGGTTGCTGGATAATTGTCGATTATTTTACGACTATAAAATTAAAATTCTGACCCAAAAAATTTTTTTTGAAGGGAAATAAAATCGAAAAAAAAAATGTAAAACAATATTTTAGCTAAAAAAATTTGATGATATTCAATCAAAAAAAAGTAAACAAAATTTTCCGACAAATAAACATCTAGAGGAATCATTACTCTGTGATAGTTCCTTAGTACGTAGTAATTTTGAAAGAATTGGGAAAAAACGAAAAAATGGCAATCACCGGAAAATCGAACACATACCTATATATACGCCATATCTGGCTAAAAAAAAGATAGGCATGGGTAGCCAGATCATCTAGAAACACTTTCCAACACTATAAAAATATAAGTTTTGCGACACTACTTGCCAATTCCTTACGGTAACATGACTAAGCAAAAAAATGCAAAACAAATAAAAAGGGGCACTCGTGGAAAAATGGCCATTCTAATATACGGCATTTCAGAAAAAAAAAATTTCAGCCACGTGCTAGGCAAACCATCAAGGCATATTTTCCGACAAATAAACATATAAATGAAATATTACTCTGTGATAGTTCCTTAGTACGTAGTAATTTTGAAAGAAATGGGAAAAAACGAAAAAATGGCAATCACAGGAAAATCGAACACATACTTATATATACGCCATATCTGGCTAAAAAAAAAATAGGCATGGGTAGCCAGATCATCTAGAAACACTTTCCAACACTATAAAAATATAAGTTTTGCGACACTACTTGCCAATTCCTTACGGTAACATGACTAAGCAAAAAAATGCAAAACAAATAAAAAGGGGCACTCGCGGAAAAATGCCTAACATTCTACTATACGGCATCTCAGATAAAAAAAAAAAGACATGCACGTGTTAGCCCAACCATCAAGGCACACTTTCTAACACATAAACATGAAAAAAAAATCAATAATATACGGCAATTCCTTACTACGTAGTAAATTTTTACAAATATTGAAAAAAAAACAGAAATTGGCAACCGCAGTTAAATACCCAATATACCAATAACTACGTCGTATCTGACAAAAACAAAATCACGCATGGGTAGCCAGATCATCTAGACACACTTTCCAACATTAAAAAAGCAAAAGTTTTACGACACTATTTCGCAATATCTTACGGAAAAATGACTTGGCAAAAAAATTAAAAAAAATTAAAAAGGGACACTCGCTGTAAAATGCCCGACATTCTAATATACGACATCTCAGATAAAAAAAAAGACATGCACGTGTTAGCCCAACCATCAAGGCACACTTTCTAACACATAAACATGAAAAAAAAATGAATAATATACGGCAATTCCTTACTACGTAGTAATTTTTACAAATATTGAAAAAAAAACAGAAATTGGTAACCGCAGTTAAATACCCAATATACCAATAACTACGTCGTATCTGACAAAAACAAAGTCATGCATGGGTAGCCAGATCATCTAGACACACTTTCCAACACTAAACAAGCAAAAGTTTTACGACACTATTTGGCAATATCTTACGGAAAAATGACTTGGCAAAAAAATGAAAAAAAATGAAAAAGGGGCACTCGCGGTAAAATGGTCCTCGTGGTGATGAACGACATTTTAACTAAAAAAAAAAACATGCACATGGTAGCCAAACAATCCACCAAGACTTTCCACAACTGATAACCTATACAAGTTGCACCATTCTACGACAATTTCATAATACGTAATAACTTTGATAATTATGCAAACTACCTCAGAAGGGTAAACTCGGACGCGAACGACCCCGACGCGTCTCAGAAATCGGGGAAGGAGTACAGCTACAGCAATGCACATCTGGACACTACTAGAGCGTGTAGGGGAGACACCTCCTGCAGGTCGATCACCCACAAATTCAGTCACAGGGGTGAGTCACGTGAGAAAAACCTGTTTTTTTTTGACGCTCGGGGTCGCAAACGACCCACCGTACCTATCCAGGGTTAAAGATATTTGAATGGCTTTTTATTATTGGACGGAGAGGTATAACAGTTCGATTTTGTTGGGTTCCATCACATGTAAGTGTGTCTGGGAATGAGAAGGCAGATTTACTAGCGAAGAATGTGGCATCCGAGTTGCTACCATGGTGGTATCCCATTCCCTGTGATGATTTCCTACCTTACATCAAGAAATTGGTTTGCAATAAATGGCAACAGCACTGGGATAGTCTAGATGGCAATAAAATGAGGGAAGTAACGAATATCATATCACCTTGGAGGTGTAACATGATATCCCGAAAATTGGAGATGACTCTTTGTCGTCTCCGTATTAGTCACACGGTTGACACACGAGTTTCTGCTGAAGGGCCAGCACCAACCGTATTGCGAGGACTGTCTAGTACCTTTAACAGTGAGGCATTTGTTGACCGAATGCCCTAATTATAATAACTTAAGAAATAGATATCTGTTTGAGGCTCGAAGTGAGGATGACAGGTTCATCCTTGCTTAGATTCTTGGACATGATGTGTCCTACTATGCGAGCGGCATTTTTAGATTTATTTCAGAAGCAGGTCTTCTGAAAACTATTTAACTGTTATAAGGACTCTTAATTTTTATGGTTTTAATTGAATTCTCTTTTATTTTTCATATGTTATAAATGCTATCAGCATCAATGACCTTGGATGTCAGGATGCCAGAAAACTTTCAATCAATCAATCAATCATTCGTAAGTACACAATACACAATCTACCTCTCAGGTGATGGACTTATCAACTCGAGAGCTCACCGGCAACTAACTACTGCCTTCGTTCTCAAAATGCAAGGTTTGCAATACATGCTGACACACAGGTTTTTGTGGAATAGTCATGAATATTGAGTTCATTTACCTTGCTATAAAACACACCCACACATATACATGAATTAGGACATTAATCTCCCCCCAAGCTCCTCATTCCGGGAGGAGGTGCGCACTCGCCCTCACTAGTCAATGATATATGGAGGACACTCCAACCCGGAATAGGCATGGCATGTACTAAATAGAAATGCAACATAAAATACATATATAGAAATCACCCAAAAAACAACACATCTTCCACAAAAAAAAATTAAAATGAAATATTGCATATAAAAATGTACACAAATCAATATAAATAATTTCACTCATTTCTCCTTAAGACCTCTGCAACCAAAACACAGAATACCCAAAGTGAAAAAAAATCATAACATCAGGTCTATATAACCTCATCAATAACCTGCCTCTGGTTGCGGGCAATACGGGCTTCTTGGGCGGGACAGTGGTAGGAATAGATATTCCTTCATCCCTCGATTTTACTTGTCCGGGTTTACGGCACAATTTCGCAACACATCTCACTACCACCGTTTCACCATTTATTTAAATCACTACAACACTTGCACTTGCAACTTTCAACCGGTGACCACTAGGCATTTTCCGAGAAAATCATTTATCTTCCCGCCCTTCTCTTATAACATTAAGTATAGGGTATTCACATCTACACATTCTCTAACACCGCCTATCCTCAAGGCTGAACTTTAATCCCGCAGCCACTTGCCATTCGGAAACCACCCCGGCCCTAGCAACCAGGAATCATATAAATACATGAATAATAAAGCATCCGCCTGATGGATCTCACTTGACCTATTTAACCTCTGATTGTTTTTAGGTTCACTCAACAATGTTATACGTATTTCCATACTCAGCAAAATTACCACAACATTTTACATATAAATTTAGCATCAACTTAACACATTGTTATCATCACGATTATTTAAAACACGTCGAAAGAAGAAATAAGGTCTGTTTAAACAACAACAACAGCAAGGGAAAAAAAATTGCTACTCATCAACTTGAGGGATGTCACGTATGCAGGGGTAAGGAGGAGCACTTTTTAAAACTACCTCTTCAGGTACCACATGTATGTGTGCCTGATGATGTTCAGACACTGCGCCATTAACAATGCTTTGTATCACAGCTGTGTTAGACTTAACCATCTTTACTCGGTACGGACCCAAATATGGTGGCTTTAGTTTGTTTCATAGGTTGTAATCGTTTCAAATACACACGATCGCCCACAGATACTTTTACCGGTGCGGTTTTGAACCGACCATCATACTTTGAGCTGTGATTTTCATAGCTCTTTTCAAAAACCTTTCGGTGGTGTTCATTACTCTCCTCAGTGAATTCAATAGATATACACGGTATTGCTCAATTGAATAATTAAGCAATTGTTGCGAATTAATGAGTACCGTATATTGTAACACAGGATCCTGTCCATACACTAAAAAGAAAGGCGTGTCCCTGAGCGAAGTATTATATGCAATGTTCAAAGCTAGCTCAGCTGTAGGAAGCATGGCATGCCAACGAAGGGGGTCATCAGCCACTAAGTAACGCAAAATTCGCACTACTTCCCTATTATGCGACTCTACTAAGCCATTTGCTGAAGGCCTATATGCGGTCACTGAAAAGTGTTCATTTTCATCAAGTCCGTGACCGATTTCACCACCTTATTTATAAACTTATCAAAATTATCGGGCAACCAAATCTAGTAATGAAAGAGCTCAGCGCCTGGGCTAATGAATTTGCAGATTTATCCAATATTGCATAATTATGAGTGTACCGAGTAAATGCATCCACAATTACACATATATACTTATGTTGTGTTAACCCAGTACGAAATGGTACTACTACATTCATATGCAATCTATAAAATCTAATGGGAACAACCGGCCACTTTCTGGCTTCCGGTACAGTGTTTTTATGTTCTTTGAAACAGTTACAAGCATGACAATCTTTTATATAATTCTCTATAGACTTTTTCATTCCTAACCAAAAAAAGGATTCACGTGCTCTCCTTAATGTTCTATCGATCCCTAAATTCCCTGCATACAGACTTGCATATACAATGTGGAATGCTCGTTTAATTAAAGAGGGAGGAAGAGCTACCCGTGCACAAAATTCCCCCTCCCCTCTTCTCGCAAGCACAATATAAGACATCATTTTCAATAAAAAATTTCCTACGAGGCACATTCAGAAATGACGGATAGCTCTCCGATTTCCCTTTAATCACTGCTCGCACTCTTTCCATTCATTCCTCTTTTTTTTTTTGTCCCTCTCGGACTTCTTTTATGTCCCAACCTCCCAAGTCAATCAAACCTGCATCATCAGGGCATTCATTCTGGACACCCCTGGTCATGTCCTCGGTCATCCACATATATTCCCCTTCGCCGTTCGTATCTCTCTCTCCCCCTCTCTCTCTCCCTCTCTCTCTCTCTCTCTTTTTCGCTCTCTCCCGTTTTCTGAATGCCCATCGGAAGAATTTTCATCCCGTTCTCTATTCTCTCTATTTTGATGGGGGTCTTCAACATTTTGGTCATGTTCTTCGTTCCTTTTTGGTACCCTAGTTGTTACTCCTATTACTGCAGCTCTAGAGAGAGCATCAGTCACCTTGTTAGCTTTACCTTCTATGTGGTGAAAACCCTTTATATCAAACTCTAACAATCTGTCAATCCATCTCACTTAGTCAAATCATTTTTATATTACAAATCACGTAAGGGGCGATTGTCACTTTGCAACTCAATCGACTGACCTGATAAAAAGAACCGATGCCTCTCTAGAACCCAAAGAATAGCCAAAGCTTCTCGATCGAATGTACTATAATTCTTTTCTGGCCCTTTTAACACCTTGGAAGCAAAACAAATGGGTCTCTCTCTGCCTTTATCATCTCGTTGAGAAACTACGCCACCAATAGCTACGCTACTCCCATCTGTTGTCACTATAAAAGGGTGATCAAATCTAGGATATGCGAGTAATTCATTGCTAGTTAAGGCAGCTTTCAAATGGTTAAAGGCCCTTTCTTCTTCCTCTCCCCAATTTATTACTTTTTGTTTCTTTAGAGCATCCAAGGGTCTTGCTATCTCTCCGAAACCTCTTATGAATTTACGGTAATACCCAGCGAGCCCAAGGAACCCAGCTACTTCCTTAGAGTTACGTGGCCTGGGGAAATCTGTAATAGCCGCTATTTTACTGAGGCAGGGTTGGATACCTTCTGGGGTTATTATGTGATCTAAAAATTCGACCTGTTTACAGAAAAATTTGCACTTTGACAAATTTATTTTCATACCATTACGTCGCAACGCTTCTAAAACTTTACGAATATTATTATTATGTTCTTCGGTCGTTTTCCCTATAATTATGATATCAAAATTAACAAGAACATTATGGCCAATTAAGGGCGACAAAACCGCCATCATTAATCTAGAAAAATGACTTGGAGCATTTTTAACACCGAAAGGAAGAGAAATAAACTGAAACAATTGATCGTTAGCTATAAATGCCGTTTTACATATACTGTCTTCCTGAATGGGTATTTGACAGTATCCAGATTTTAAATCAACAGTTGTAAAATATTTGCTATCCCGTACTTTCACAAGTAATTTTTCGATTGAGGGCAATGGGAATGCATTATCCTTAGTGACTGCATTCAATTTCCTATAATCAACATACAATCTTACCGAGCCATCCTTTTTCCTAACAGCTACAATTGGAAAAGCCCAGGGGGATTCGCTCTCCTCGATTATCCCTTGTTCCCCTAATTTATTAATTTCCCTTTCTATCTCTCCCTGGAAATGAATGGGTACCTTATAAGGCCTTGACCTGATCAGCTCCGCCTGCCCAGTTTCAATGCTAAAGGGAAATCGATCAATCCTCCCGGGTGGCTCATCTCCAATTGCAATTACATTGGAATAATTATTGACAATGTCGCTAACTACAGGCTGATATTCTGAGGGACATAATTTTCGCGCTTCCATAATCAAATTCCAAGTGCGTTCGTCTGTGCGGGCTGGAGTTGTGGCTCCCAACATCCCATTATAAGCAATTTCACATAACTCTAATTCACACACAAAATCACTTCCAAAAACAACTCTTTTATTTGACAAATTAACTATCGTTATATCAGCTCTTTTCTCTTTAATTTCTGTTAAGCCCTCTAATATCATATGAGCCCAATTGTCATGGGGTTTAACAACTGCTTTGGTTCATTCCGCAAGAGGGCGACACGGGGTCACAGATATGCTCGTAAGGGTCTGGGGGAACAACACTTCTCCTCTCTCAGGTACAGCTGTTACCCTACTTGAATGTCTCTCTCAGCTAACACACGCACTTACTGTCTCATGACTTTATATCGGCAAAATGTATCCTCCTGCTTTTACTGTTATTGTATCTTTTCCCCCAAAAATGTAAATTTGATTATTAGATATAGTCTATTCCTAGGAGAGCCTCGATTCCTGGAATTCCAAGGTGAGCAAGACAAAAAAATCTTGTGTAAACTTCACAGACCCCACTTTAAACTGGACGATTGATGTATGGTTTATGTGTAGTTTATTTCCTCCTGGCGTGTCAAGAACAATGGATGCCGCTGGCTGTAGTGGATTTGAGGAGATTTTTTTTTCAATCAATGAAGCACTGGCTCCCATGTCAATCAGCGCTCGGATGGATTTATCTTGCAGTTCAGTCCTAACTGCTAACATTCCCAGCCGGCCATTACAAGATATGGGACACTGGCCGATAACCTCAGCTGCCATGCCGCTGCCCCCTGATCCTCTCCCTAATGCTGCGGGGTTGAGGTCGGGGTACCGATGGAGGTCCCAGTGCCTGCTCTGTCACATCTGTTGTCACTGCTTCCTTGGCTACTGCTTGTGATGTCATGCGGAGGGGTATCGAACTCCCTCGTTTCCCCCTTCCTCTGTTCTCTTTTCCTCGGACGTTGGGCGGGGGGAGGTGTGCATGCGCCCCAGCCCGCCCGCCCTGGGCGTTTTTTGCTGGGCACACTCGAAATAAATGACCGTAGGCCTGACAAGTGTAATAGCGGGGGTATCCTTGGGTGGGGCACTCCACTCGTCGGTGCCCCTCTCCCCCACAGTGCCAACATCTGAAGACTGCTAATCTGCTGACTGGATTCCCCCTTACCACTCTTCGGGGGTCAACTTACTCTCATGGCTGCCAACTTCTCGGAATTGGTCCTTTTTTCTTCTGACAAACTGTCTAAAATGTTTTCTATCGCACTCACTACGTCTGCTAACGAGTAATTGTCATCGAACAAATAACCACATAAATACGGGTTTACTAATCCCTCCTGGGAGATTGGCACTCCGGGTAGCAAACGAATCGCCATCCCGAAAAATGCGAGTTGCAAAACTAAGAACGGATTCACCTTCCGGTATTTTGGGTTTGTAATTTTCTTTTAGGTCTCCCTTTCTCGCATCAGGCAAGGCATACTTCTCAATTAAACGTCGTTTTATTTCAGTACAACTTCTTAAACTTTCTTATGGCCAACACATTACTTCCATTGCTGGAGCATCTTTCAGCAATCTAATTATTTGAATAGCTTTTTCTTTTTCTGACCACCCATATGTGGCTACTTCAAAGTCTCTCAAAAACACTTCAATTGATTGGAAATCTTCTTTAGGCCGTTGATCATCGAAAGGCTTAACACTTGCCTGGAGTTCTGGCAACTTTCGAACTACAATTTGCGTATCTTCTCTCGGCTGTGCATGTGTACTTTCACTTGGGTGCGTTTCAACTTTATGTACATCGGATATGCTGTGCTTGCACGCCGCTCCAGCAACAGTTTGTTTATTAACTGTTGTAAATTTGTCTAACTTATTTTCCAATTCTTGCGTTCTAATTTCCTGTCTATATTCTTCATTGGGAACGCTATATCCCACTGCTCCTTCGTACTCATCTCCTGCCGCAGCAGCGTCTGCTATGTTAGTCCTTGTGTATTTTGGCATCTTGAACTTTTATTTCACCGGCTCAAAGAACAACTTCACTCACAGCATACACAAACAGACGTATTTTTTTACACCTGGCACCAATATGACCCTGTGGCGGGATGTTTAAAAAACAAGCCCCACACCCTGAATCACACCTTCAGACAATTGTCTCAACAAAACAAACTTTCCCCTTACGTTATCTATACCAGACTCTTTAACAAAAGGTAAAAACTAAACATTCCCTTAAAACTATATTTCCTTATAGTCTAGAATATTCTAACAAAAAAACACCAGCAACCACACTTACAACTATAATATTAAAACTATAATAATCACTTAATACTAAAATAAACTGCAGTCAATAAAATCTCAAAATGAATCACAAAAACTTAAAACTAACACAAAAAAAATACAACAAACAAAAACACTTTAACATATAATATAGGTGTGTGGACACCTTCGTCCACACAAGGGCTAACAGTCCTTAGCCCAACGCCACAACTTTTCAGTTTCAAAGCCACACTATGGCAACACTGACTCAGTCAATACAAAAATGTATTAATTAATTTAGGTCGTGAACGTTATCATCATCATCATCATCATCATACGTAAACAATTCAAAGTCCGGTGATCAATAGGTCTTTCGTTTCAAAGAGCAGTCAAATGGAAATCCTTTAGTACAATCCAGGCCGTCAACACTATCTTCATTCAAGCAAAATTTTGTTCTCAAAAGGAGTAAGTAATTCCAAGGAGGAATCACGGCCTGAAGATAAAAAAACAAAACACTTACAAACACTCCTAGCTAACTAAACTATCGCACTATAATCAAAGATAAATAATGAATTGTTTCTATCATTCAGAATCACTCCTAGCAAAGATGAATAAAATTGTACTTACTTAGAAAAATAAATGATCAGTTCCAACGCTGGTCAAATCAATCAAATAAATATAGAAATCCAGCGTGCACACACACAACTGCCCTAAGTAGCAGTCAATTAAAAAAGCATTCTCTCCGAAACATTTACTACTCTCCTAACCTAGCTAAAAGTAAACAAACAACCTCATTTATACCAACAGTCTTTCTCACAACAAACAATCGATACACTAAGTACCTCTCTCTCTCTCTCTCTCTCTCTCTCTCTCTCTCTCTCTCTCTCTCTCTCTCTCTCGATTTGGCAAACAAAAAATGAAAATAAAACAAAAATTAATCCTCTACATTCCTCCCTCCTTACTTTGCCAAATCCTATTACATTTTCACACAACCACTTACATTATTTTTCTCATTACCCAGTCACAGTCGGGAACGGGACCTCTACTCCGAGCAACTGGGCCTTCATACACACACTCTTTCACTTCTTCCTTATCACAATCATTCGCTACATTAACACTATTCTTATCTAAATCCCTATCATCTAATATATCATGTACAATCCCGTCTACCTCGTTCTCATCTGGCCCTAAAATTACACCCATTTCTGTGAACAGTTCATCCATTTCATCAAAAACATTCTCAACTTTAGCAAAAGATTCATTCATGCTACTTATCATTCTCCTATCTCTCACTCTTGCGTTATTCATTCTTTCTTTTACATCATCTAATGAAAAGCCACACGCACTATAAGTATCATTCATACTCAGCCACGTTTCATCTGTATTAATACATTTATCTTCCACACTCACTTGTACATTTACACCCTTGTCATGCCTATTCTGGTTCCTACCTATGCCTATAACTTTCCCTTGCACTTTATCCTCACTAAAAATTTTCAAACGCTTCTTTTTCCTATATTCAACTAAGACTAATTCCTTATTTTCTAACCCTAACTTCTCATGCATACTAGGTTCATACTTACTCATTTCCAACCAATTATTAATCCCATTCTCACGAACATTGATCCTATTCCTTCTACACACACAGGAGGACTCACCCAGTTGAACCCTCTTACACACTAGTTTCCCGAACATCCTGGCTGACTTAATCCCTTCTTCCTACATACTCTAGCTATATGCCCATCTGCACCACATTCAGCACACTTACCCCGCGGCTCCTTGCACATTCTAGCATAATGACCATCCTTACCACAATTACCACAAATCACATTTATACGATTACTACTACATCCACTCGCCACGTGCCCAGTCATACCACACCGATAACATTTTACCCCTTTCTCTTTCCTGCACTCGCTAATTCTATGCCCTACCTCACCACATCCAAAACAAGCACCTAGACCCCATCTACATTCATTTTTCTTATGTCCTACTTTCCCACATCTATAACACTTCTCTTCACGGATACAACTACCTGACCTACCTTGCTGCACACTAGCACTCCTATCCCTCCAATCCTGATTCCCTTGCCTAAACCCTTCATTTGTCCTTACAGGTATTCCCACATTACTCGCCCTAATACTCCTATCTACTACACTATCAGCTACCCTCATCGGTCCTCTCATAACAGCATCTCTAAAACTAACAAATTCTGGCACACTTTCCTCCATTCCAGTTCTTACACTCACAGATTTACTTTCTTTCATACACCTATCCAACTCGTAATCCTCAACTATCTCTAAAATATCATCCCATGTCAGTCTTTCTTTCGTCCACCTCATTTTCTCCTTCCGTTTCAAATTAATAAACTCACTCACATTCTCAGGTATGGTCGCCAAAAACTTCCTCATTAACTCCTTATTCTCATTTATGCCTTCATATCCATACTTCTTCCTAGCTAACGTTTCCAACCTACATACATACATACATTGATATAGCTTCTCCTGCATTCATCCGTGCCTCATCAAAATCATTCTTACGCTTATACCTAACACTTCCTTTTATACGTTTTACCTGCTCAATTATTCTTTGTCACACTTTCATAATCAACGTCACCTAAACTCATTATCACACCATACATCGTCAACAAATACCCAGTCAAATATTCTCCTAACTCCCTAGCCCAAACTCTCTTACTATCACCTTACTTATCCTGACAATGGGCGGTATTCATAAAGAAAAAGATATGCTTATACTTGCAAAATATGAAGGAAATCCTTCTATTTGTATTCATAAACATTTCAAGCAAAAGCTTCTACTTTTAGAGCAAAAGCATATCCTTATAATCACATAAAAGTAAATGGTTATACGTAAAGAAGACCCTTTACTTCATATAAAGAGCATATGCTTTGAAAAAGCTGAGTCTGGTCAGTAGCAGACTGCAGTTCGAAGAGAAAGGTTGTTCTGTCCGATTCTCAGCACGATGGCAGATTTTGTGGATGTGAGGGATGTTAAACAATACATGCCCCGTTTACCCACACTTGATCGTGATTTCAAGATGTTATTCCGTTTTGAGGAACAAAATGTACAGTGGCTTGCGGACAGATATCTTGTCCACACCTGGAATCTCGATGAAATATCAAGGTTAAGCCATAACTTGGTGATATGCATTTTACATTTGCTTTTGCATGTATAAACAGTTGGGAGAATACGAAGGCTGCTGTATTTAGGGATGCATGTATGTACAAACAGTATATATGTATGTATGTATGTATGTATGTATATATATATATAAATATATATATATATATATATATATATATATATATATATATGTGTGTGTGTGTGTGTGTGTGCGTATGTGTGTACAGTACATGTAAATATACTGTATTCATATAATATATAAATATAGTTTATATATATATATATATATATATATATATACATACATATATATATATATATATATATATATATATGCATATATATATATATTATATATATATGTATATGTATGTACATATATATATTATATATATGTATATGTATGTATGGATATATATATTATATATATATATGTATATATATGTATGTATATATATATATTATATATATATATGTATAAATATATATATATATATATATATATATATATATATATATATATATATATATGTATGTATGTATATATACGTCTGTGTATATATATGTATATATATACATCTTATAAATATACATATATACACAGAATATTCATATACTGCAAAAGCTTATATACATGCATGTATATACACATATAAACTATATATATATATATATATATATATATATATATATATATATATATAATTTATATATATATATATATATATATATATATATATATATATACAGTATATATATATCGATTCGTACCAGAAATAGATTGTTCTAAATCCCAAACTTGAAATAATTTAGCTGAAATCAACTATTTCAATTCGGTTTGCTTTAAACCTCAATTATCCTTCGCCCTTCGTCCGGGTATCTTAAAGTTTCCTTCAAACTGCAAAGTTGAGCGTTTAGCGTCTTCAAAACTTTTCAACTGTAATCCATAAATCAAATCACGTAGTTTATTATTATTATTATTATTATTATTATTATTATTATTATTATTATTATTATTGTTATAAAACAAGAATGGAATTTTTCGCGAGTCCTAAAAGAATTCGGAAGAAAATCTTCTCGGATTTCCAAATGGCTTCAGAAGAAATAGCCATAGACTTAGCATGGAATTCTGAATGCCTCCAGAATGGAATCTCAGAACGGTATCAGAAGAAAACTTTCCCGGATTTCCAAAAGTCTTCAAAGGACATAGCCGTATACTTAACATGGATTTCGGAATGACTCCAGAACTGAAATTTCCAGGAGCAGTACTGAACAACTCCTCCCCGAGCTCCAAATGACTTCTGAAGACCTGATATTCATTTTTTCAAACGTAGCCTGCAACACCTCACATGATCTGTATGTAGCTGACGAAATCTAACCAAGGAATTGTGTGTCAATAGGAGCAAGAGGAAATGAGTTGATGACTGGGAGAAGGATTTCACTTTACTCACAGAGATCGCGTTCTGGCAGAATAGGAAGCTGCCGGTAAGAATTATGTGTAACGTCTTCAGAACACCATCAACTACAGATGGTTTTGGTTGCTGCCGAAGTTGCCGATCGTTCGTTTTATATCGCCCGACCTATAGAAAGACACGGGATCTTCCATTGGCAGCTGAGCTTTGAAGATCATAATGTATGTGCCTTGAAGGATCCTTTGCTTGGGCTTTTGCGACGATGTCTTTATTAAAGGAGACTCTTGGAAAAAGTACAAGGCTTTGTATCGGTGCAAGAACGGATTGTGGGGAATGAGGATGAAGGCAGAATGGTTCAACTGAACGGTGAGTGACGTGTAATTCTTCAACAGGATTGTCTCAAAATTTGCCATTGAAGTAAGGACATATCCAGACGACATTGGTAAATATATCATGTTGCTCGTCATTTACTTTGGCATGATAGTGTATGCGGAGAAATCGATAGTATTCATCTCTTTACTCATTGTCCAGATAGGTAAAGAATAAATGCCTTTGATTTCCCTGAGGAATCTGACGAAGTGAGGACTCGCGGCACTGAAGTCTCTTTTGAAATCTACAAGGACACTGACGAACAAAGGAAAAGAGACAATGAAATCTCGAAAGAAACAGATAATCTAATGAAAGAAGATCTTGAAAACAAGAAGACAGGAGAGAACAGCGAAGAGGAGCCTCTAATGCCAGAGGTAAGACACCTAAAAATAGAGAGCCTCTAATGCTAGAAGTAAGGCACCTCAAAATATAGATCGAAGACCCTCTAATGCTAAAAGTATGGAACCTAGAAATATATGTCAAAGAACTTCTAATGCTAGAAGTGTGGGAGCTAAAGAGATAGGTAAAAAAACTTCTAATGTTAGAGGTGTGGGAGCTATAAAGAGAGGTCAAAGAACTTCTAATGCTTGAGGTAAGGGAGCTGAAAAGAGGTCAAAGAACTTCTAATGCTAGAGGTGTGGGAGCTAAAAAGGAGTCAAAGAACTTCTAATGCTAGAGGTGTGGGAGCTAAAAAGAGGTCAAAGAACTTTTAATGCTAGAGGTGTGGGACCTAAAAAGAGGTCAAAGAACTTCTAATGCTAGAGGTGTGGGAGCTGAAAAGAAGTCAAAGAACTTCTAATGCTAGAGGTGTGGGAGCTAAAAAGAGGTCAAAGAACTTCTAATGCTAGAGGTGTGGGAGCTAAAAAGAGGTCAAAGAACTTCTAATGCTAGAGGTGTTGGAGCTAAAAAGAGGTCAATGAACCTCTAATGCTAGAGGTGTGAGAGCTAAAAAGAGGTCAAAGAACTTCTAATGCAAGGGGTGTGGGAGCTAAAAAGAGGTCAAAGAACTTCTAATGCTAGAGGTGTGGGAGCTAAAAAGGAGTCAAAGAACTTCTAATGCTAGAGGTGTGGGAGCTAAAAAGAGGTCAAAGAACTTTTAATGCTAGAGGTGTGGGACCTAAAAAGAGGTCAAAGAACTTCTAATGCTAGAGGTGTGGGAGCTGAAAAGAAGTCAAAGAACTTCTAATGCTAGAGGTGTGGGAGCTAAAAAGAGGTCAAAGAACTTCTAACGCTAGAGGTGTGGGAGCTATAAAGAGAGGTCAAAGAACTTCTAATGCTTGAGGTAAGGGAGCTGAAAACAGGTCAAAGAACTTCTAATGCTAGAGGTGTGGGAGCTGAAAAGAAGTCAAAGAACTAATAATGCTAGAGGTGTGGGAGTTAAAAAGAAGTCAAAGAACTTCTAACGCTAGAGGTGTGGGAGCTATAAAGAGAGGTCAAAGAACTTCTAATGCTTGAGGTAAGGGAGCTGAAAACAGGTCAAAGAACTTCTAATGCTAGAGGTGTGGGAGCTAAAAAGAGGTCAAAGAACTTTCAATGCTAGAGGTGTGGGAGCTAAAAAGAGGTCAAAGAACTTCTAATGCTAGAGGTGTGGGAGCTAAAAAGAGGTCAAAGAACTTCTAATGCTAGAGGTGTAGGAGCTAAAATGAGGTCAAAGAACTTCTAATGCTAGAGGTGTGGGAACTAAAGAGAAGTCAAAGAACTTCTAATGCTAGAGGTGTGGGAGCTAAAATGAAGTTAAAGAACTTCTAATGCTAAAGGTGTGGGAGCTAAAAAGAGGTCAAAGAACATCTAATGCTAGAGGTGTGGGAGCTAAAAAGAGGTCAAAGAACTTCTAATGCTAGAGGTGTGGGAGCTAAAAAGAGGTCAATGAACCTCTAATGCTAGAGGTGTGAGAGCTAAAAAGAGGTCAAAGAACTTCTAATGCAAGGGGTGTGGGAGCTAAAAAGAGGTCAAAGAACTTCTAATGCAAGGGGTGTGGGAGCTAAAAAAAGGTCAAAGAACTTCTAATGCAAGGTGTGTGGGAGCTAAAAAGAGGTCAAAGAACTTCTAATGCAAGGGGTGTGGGAGCTAAAAAGAGGTCAAAGAACTTCTAATGCAAGGGGTGTGGGAACTTAAAAGAGGTCAAAGAACTTCTAATGCAAGGGGTAGGGGAGCTAAAAAGAGGTCAAAGAACTTCTAATGCAAGGGGTGTGGGAGCTAAAAAGAGGTCAAAGAACTTCTAATGCAAGGGGTGGGGGAGCTAAAAAGAGGTCAAAGAACTTCTAATGCAAGGGGTGTGGGAGCTAAAAAGAGGTCAAAGAACTTCTAATGCAAGGGGTGGGGGAGCTAAAAAAAGGTCAAAGTACTTCTAATGCAAGGGGTGTGGGAGCTAAAAAGAGGTCAAAGAACTTCTAATGCAAGGGGTGGGCGAGCTAAAAAGAGGTCAAAGAACTTCTAATGCAAGGGGTGGGGGAGCTAAAAAGAGGTCAAAGAACTTCTAATGCAAGGGGTGTGGGAGCTAAAAAGAGGTCAAAGAACTTCTAATGCAAGGGGTGTGGGAGCTAAAAAGAGGTCAAAGAACTTCTAATGCAAGGGGTGGGGGAGCTAAAAAGAGGTCAAAGAACTTCTAATGCAAGGGGTGGGGAAGCTAAAAAGAGGTCAAAGAACTTCTAATGCAAGGGGTGTGGGAGCTAAAAAGAGGTCAAAGAACTTCTAATGCAAGGGGTGTGGAAGCTAAAAAGAGGTCAAAGAACTTCTAATGCAAGGGGTGTGGGAGCTTAAAAGAGGTCAAAGAACTTCTAATGTAAGGGGTGGGAAGCTAAAAAGAGGTCAAAGAACTTCTAATGCAAGGGGTGGGGAAGCTAAAAAGAGGTCAAAGAAATTCTAATGCAAGGGGTGGGGGAGCTAAAAAGAAGTCAAAGAACTTCTAATGCAAGGGGTGGGGGAGCTTAAAAGAGGTCAAAGAACTTCTAATGTAAGGGGTGGGGAAGCTAAAAAGAGGTCAAAGTACTTCTAATGCAAGGGGTGGGGAAGCTAAAAAGAGGTCAAAGAAATTCTAATGCAAGGGGTGTGGGAGCTAAAAAGAAGTCAAAGAACTTCTAATGCAAGGTGTGGGGAAGCTAAAAAGAGGTCAAAGAAATTCTAATGCAAGGGGTGGGGGAGCTAAAAAGAAGTCAAAGAACTTCTAATGCAAGGGGTGTGGGAGCTTAAAAGAGGTCAAAGAACTTCTAATGTAAGGGGTGGGGAAGCTAAAAAGAGGTCAAAGAACTTCTAATGCAAGGGGTGTGGGAGCTAAAAAGAAGTCAAAGAACTTCTAATGCAAGGGGTGGGGGAGCTAAAAAGAGGTCAAAGAACATCTAATGCAAGGGGTGGGGGATAGAGTTCGATCCCAAACATGAGGTAGAAATTTATTTATATTTGAGCACGATATTGGTTTGATATTTATCCATATTGACTCATTAGGGGTAATTTGAATGAATTACTATCAATTGTGTCACCTAGTGGGCCGGGAAGTCGGGGAAAACTCGCTGGTAAGAGACTGATGTCTCGCCAGGTAAATCCTGAACTGCAGATTAGCAGTTAGTTTCCGACTTCTTTTATGGCTTATGGTAGAATGGTTAAAAGCAACTTGGCCTTTCATCAGAAGGGGTTAGGGTTCGATCCCAAGTATGAGGTAGAAATTTGTATATATATATATATATATATATATATATATATATATATATATATGTATGTGTGTATATACAGTATATATGTATGTAGTGTGGGGATATCTTAACGTGGTGAAAGTGTTTGTATATTGCCAGGATCAGCATAGATGTACTAGTTGGGGCTACCCATACTATGTTGGTCTGCTTTGAGCGATCAGATTAAAGTCTCCCACCATCACCAATCTGCCGTGACCAGTGTGGTGATGAAAAATGGCCAAACCACAGATATGATTAAGGACATGTCTGAGGCCTTTTGTTCTGCAGTGGACTAGAAAGGCTGCATTTTTTGCATACTTGCACACGCACTCTGTGCATAGTTTTTCTCATAGATAAATTTCATTAAATGCTAAGCCACGTGAGGCATCAATTATTTTAATGCAACACTTGTTTAGTTTTCTGTACCTTTTCTTGCCTTCGTGGATATAGAGTATTGAAGAAAAATAATTCAATTTTGTTACTTTGTTGTTCCATTTATTCAACTCCTGCTGACTGCTATTTAAACCAACAACTATTGGCTTTCGTTAGGGCGTTTATGCCAATTGTTTGATTGATTAAGATTACAACGCATCTTTGTCATGACATATGTTATTGTTCATGGGCAGCCCACAAGAAAGGTAAATCATGAAAGGATTCTACGCAAGTTTAGGACGATGATGAAGGATGATATGAGAACCAGCACCATCTAGCAGTGATTTAACGATGAGTCCGGAGATGAAAAATCCATGGGGGCTGGCAGCCACAGTTCAATGACCCTAACCCATTCCTCTTTGGTCCTTGAGAATTTTTTTTCTTTGCTTATACTGTCCTCACTGGGTGAGTGCCAGAGAGGGAATTCGTATCTACAATTGTGTAGTAGATTGCTACACTCAATGTAATGCGAGGTCTGTGCCTTTAGGCAGCACATGATAGAAGTAAACTTTTAGTTTTACACAGAGTATTTGATGGACAAACATGATGATGGTGATAAGATGGATAAAGCAGCGATTGGATACGAAGCAAGGGCAATTCCTTTCTTCTTTCCCGGTTGGTTATCCATAAACTGTATTCTTTCTTATACTATACAGGAGTTGAGCTCTTTTGTATTTACAAAGAAATCACTCTCCTTATGTAATGGCAGTGCATTCATGCAAACGAAAATTAATCTAAAAAACATAAAAAATAAAACAAAAAGGAAATTTTAAAGATATATTGCCCCCTAAAATGAAAATACTAGTGAAGACACTTGGATATTTAATAAAGCCTTAAAATTCCAGTTGGAGTTCCTAACACCTTGAGCTGAAGAAAAAAAATGAATCTCATCACTCCCACAACATATGTTCAAATAAGCTTCAGGATAAATTTGGCGGCATGGTGTAGAGTGTCATCCTGTGGGAGTAGCAGTATGCAGCAGCCTACGTTGATTATTCAAGTTTCTTCGGACTATGTCATCCCTTTTGGCAGGAGAACATTCCACACCATGCCTCCAGAACTTATCCTGAACCTTTAAGGGCATGTTTTAGGGCTATGTTTGGAATCAAAATTTTTCTCTAGCACAAGGTTTCTGTAATTCCAACTCCAACTCCTTTGGTGAGGAGATAACAGATTTAGTTAGGGAAAAATTTTACTTTAAAAGTGCAGTTGCATAGTAAAAGTAAAGAGTAGTGTAAGTAAACCAAAGTATGAATAAAGAAGAAAAGCATGATCAACACGAGGCTAGAGTGAAAAAGATGAATAGGATCTTCCACATCCTATATAAAGCTTATTTTATAGCCCACAACCATTCAACTACATCCTCTGTACTCTCTCTGACCTAGTACCATTTTTGCCACAAAGATGTTGAACGAATTTAGAGCCATAATGCACCATTGCACCTGGCCCAGTTTCACATCAAACCAGTCAATCTCATACATATATTCCCTTCACAATGTATATATATATATATATATATATATATATATATATATATATATATTTATTTATTTATTTATTTATTTATTTAGTGTCTATTTATGCTGTAAACATTATCTAGATCTATACCTATCCCATATACCTTTTCCCTTCACTTCCAGACTCCTCATATAACATTTCCATTGAATATACTTAATCCGTACGCCCTCTCTCTTACCTGTTCTTTCTCTGTCAGTCACTCAGTTACTTATTTTAGTAAAATCCTACCATATAACTTCCCTGATAAACAAGGTAATGGTACGCACCAACAATTCTTAGTTTCCTTTATCATCTTTACCTTTATATGGTGGAAAAAGTATTTCTATCTCCAATTCCTTTGGGAAATATCCTTTAGCCAAACATAGATGACAAAGCCTGTTCACCCTCTCAATCCATTATGACCACTATGCAACAGCACAGCATCTCATCCCATTCATTCCAGGCTTCTCTCCTTTCTTTAGTTTTATAATCACTTTTCTTATTTCTTCAACAATCACTTCCACGGATTCTTCCAAACTTGCAAGTACTTACATATTTTATTCTAAGACCCATTTTTTCATTCCCCCATCTCTTTGAATTTGCTTCTGTATGAAACGTTTTGTTTTCATGAAGTTCTTATTCACGTTCATTCCTCGATTTTGATTAATGATAGTCCTTTTTTTCTATACGTTTATTCTTGACAACCCTATCCATTCCCTTAAGCGCATGTATCTACTCTTTTATTTGATCATGCAACTGCTCTTCATATAATTTTTTTTCTTCACTAAATATTTTATTTTCATTTCCTACCCCTTCATATTCTTATTCAGTAATCCTACTCTCATAGATCCAGAAATAATCCCTCATCTGGTCCTTCTTCCTCCTTATGTTTAATTCTAATCTACAGCTAATTATTTTTCCCCTCATATTCTCCTTGGTAAGGTAGAAGGTTATTACGTAAGTGCAGCTGAGGCCCAAAAACACATTGCAATGATGACATTTTAAGGAATGGTTGCAGTTTACTGCTTGACATACACAGATGACACTACTCTCCTGTGGTGTGTAATCCTTTGTAAGGGTGCATTTTTTGCTTGTGCACTCTGTGTTTTGTTGATGTAATGGCAAAGACCCTACAGGATTAAAAACCTCATGTCTCTGGCCATTTGGTGACTAGCAAATGTAGTGGCAAAGAAGAAGTTATGTGATACATGATAGACATTATGTAATATGTGTATATATATATATATATATATATATATATATATATATATATATATGTATATATATATATATATATATATATATATATATATATACACGCGCACACACATTTACAGGTATATATATATATATATATATATATATATATATATATATATATATATATTTGTTTATACGGTATATGCGTAAAGATCATAGGGTAATGTGATGCTCAGATGCAAAAAAATCAAGGAAATTGAAAATAGGAAATATACGATTAAGCCCTGACTAGTTTCATGATACTTCTTCAGAGGACTGAAGAAGTATCACGAAACTAGTCAGGACTTAATTTTATATTTCATATTTTCATTTTTCTTTTGGTTCTTTTTCATATTTATATGTATATATGTATATATATATATATATATATATATATATATATATATATGTATATATATATGTATATATATATGTATATATGTATATATACATACATACATATGTATATACACAGAGAGAGAGAGAGAGAGAGAGAGAGAGAGAGAGAGAGAGAGAGAGAGAGAGAGAGAGAGAGAGAGAGAGAGAGTTTGTTTCACCAAGAGATTAAGATAAATTATAACCACATGGTCTATGGTATTGTGATAGATAACATGGAATAGGAATATTTTCTTTTAATTGCAAAGGAGGTCTGAACTTGGTTACCAATGTGAAGATACTATGGTAGGTTTTGATCAGTGAATTTTAAGAAATCTTCCCCTTTCTTACTTGCATAGTAAATATTTCCATTTTAATTGACACACATGCTGTGGTTTTACACAGGTATTTCACAATGAAATACCGGTGTGTAGTCATTCCCAAGAATAACATCGTGTTTTTTGTGCTTTGTTTTCTGTTGATTTGCAATGTCAAAAACATTTGTGCTGCTAGCATTAGCATTAAAAACAGTGTTACTCCAATGAATGTGTAAGATCCTCTTGTGGTAAAAACTTTGTATTATATTCCTCGTCACTCTGATTTATAACTTTTATTCATGTGTCGTACAAGGCTAGGCACTGACAGATACGTTTACCCTATTCTCTGCAGTATCAATAATCGAGTCATCAACTGAGTTACGATGGTCCTGTGTAGCATGGAAATGCTCAGGCCAGCAGTTTAGCATCTGTCTGTTCTGTGAGGATAGTTGTGCCATCAAGTGTGCTGACTGGAGTGATTGTATTTTTTTCTATCTCCCATAGCTTAAATGCATTGGATGGCATTATAAGCGCCTTCCTTACTGTTCTGGTCTACAAGGGCTTGAATTTCCTAAACCCTTTCAACATTCTGACAGTTTTATAGCATATATAGTTGTTGTATTGCCTATAATCTGAAGTTCCCCTTTGGGCTAGTGCAGACAAATGGGTATTTGAAATATCTACGTCCTTTGATTTCCGTTTATGTTCAAGTAGTTGGTGTATGGGAGGGGTTTACAACCTGGAGTATGTCTGTCGCCTTGAGAGGGGTTTCAGGGGTGTATACCCTTTCCCCCCAAGTCTTTAGTGGGTGAGGACTGATATGCTCTTAGGCCAAGTGGTGCTGACCATTGGCTGACATGTATTTGTATTAGACAGGAATATAGGCATACGCTTTTGTCAGGAACTTGGGATTAGGGTTGGTGGCTGGATCAGATTGGTGTATGCAAGGCTACTTTTTTATTTTACTGAAAATCATATCGCCCCTAAATAGTAAAGAGGAATTGGCTGGATATATATATATATATATATATATATATATATATATATATATATATATATATATATATATACATATAAATTTATATTAATAATTTTTTTCCGGTCACACTTGAGTGCCATTGCCAGACGTATAACCTCTCAGTCTCTCCTCGTTCCTCTGGTAGGGAGGAGAGGGAGTACCCGGAGATGTACACTCGGAAAACTACAACTGACGTGTTGTAGTTAGGAAAGGGTGAAGTGGGAAGGCTTAAATCTATGTGTGTGCATATTTATGTAAACATTTAGCCGCCATTTATGACGGGTTGCATACACTATTAGGTATATAGTAAATAATCTATTTCAATAGCACAACTATCGTAAGATGTAAAGTATAACTAAGGCTAAAACTAATTTGTGCCAGTGTTTCTGCGCAGATGCATATTGAGCTTTTTGTGCATAGTATTTTTATGTATATTAGTTCCCGTTTTATAATTGTTTGCATGTATTACTTTTAATTTTTATGTTATTTTATATTTGTCTTTGAAACTTTTTTTTTTAATCTGAGATGTAAGGTACGTGTAAATATACGTGTGGGTAGAGTTATATTACAGTATTATAATTTCGATTTTTTTTCTGTAATTTCAGGAATTTGGGAATCAATTTATGGCAAACGTACCTTTTCCTTGTTGTAGTCATTGTTTTTCCTTTGTTCTGTATTAATGTGGATTTTGTATGATATGATATATGTTGGATTCTGATATAACCCAATATGAGCTAATTTCGAATATTATGTGTAGGAATATGTGGGTATGTCTGTTCGGTATATAAGCATAATTTTATTTTTCATTTTAACTATAACGTTTTTTTATCTCATTTAATTCTATATATATATATGTATATATATATATATATATATATATATATATATATGTGTGTATATATATATATATATATATATATATATGTATGTATTTATATATATATATATTATATATATATATATATGTATGTATAAACCGTGCTAGGCAGTATATCTTAGTAATCCATATTTGCCAATGGTTATATAAGCGGATGAGC
Source organism: Palaemon carinicauda (assembly GCF_036898095.1). NCBI lineage: Eukaryota > Metazoa > Arthropoda > Malacostraca > Decapoda > Palaemonidae > Palaemon > Palaemon carinicauda. The sequence goes on along the minus strand of NC_090725.1, from coordinate 262,359,694 downwards.
AACTTGGTAGAGTAACAAGAGGAAATGCCCCCTAAATCTTAAGGAAGTCACTGGCAGCAGGGTGACGGATGAGGTTTAAGGCGATTAACACGTGGGTTTTTCGGCTTCTACTCCTGATGCTTGGCGGAGGATCTTACTCGATTTAGTATGAACCAGTAGGGGTCACTTGCCGTAGTTAGGTAGGCACTGCTCATCACAAGGAACTGGCTATCCTTGGATGAATTTAGCCAATAAATCTGCTATGGATTTAGTCAGTCTATGGAAAGCGAAAATGACAGAATGGCCACAAGTCCCGGGCGTAGCGGAGTGCTAAGAATCTCCCAGTTTATAAATAGAGGAAAATAGAAAATTGGCAATTGGAATGTTAAAACCATGTATCAGATGGCGAAGTTACAGCAATTGGAGAATAAATTTATGAAATATAAGCTGGATATCTTGGCCCTAAGTGAAACATGTTGTAAGGCGATTGATGAAGAAATCTTACACCAAGGCAATATATATATCTACTCAGGAAGAGCACATGGAGTTAGAAGCAAAGGGGTAGGAATAATGATGACACCAAGAGCAGAAAAGGCATTAACGGGATGGAGAGCTGTAAATAATAGAATGATACTTTCAAAGTTTAAATCAAAGCAGTCCAATATGAATAGTATAGTTTTCTATGCACCAACAAGTGATTCCCCTGAAGAACAGCAGAGTGTAATAGATGAAACCCCAGAGATATATATGAAAATTGTGATCGGTGACCTCAATGCTAAAGTTATTGAAGGTACTCTTTTCCAGCACAAGGGCATCCACAAATATACGTACATGGACTTCACCATGTAGTAATTAAAAAAAATCAAATAGATCACATAGCCATTAATAAAGAGATAAGGAAGCTTTTGAGAAATGTAAGAAGCTATAGAGGTATTGGTAGTGATCACCAGCTCGGCATTTCCACACTGAAATTAAAACTGAAAGTACCCAACAGAAATGTAGATAGAATACCTAGGTTTTGATACAACTAAGCTTCTAGAAGATGAACACAGAGAAAACTTTGCAATTGAATGTAGGAATCTATTTGCAGTCTTAGAGACTTTAAGATATGAAGAGCACACAATTAATGAAGAATGCTGTGATGTTAAGAACATATATCAGTCAGTTGGTAGTAATGATTTTGGACATGCAGTTACAAGGAGAAAGCCATTGATATCAAATAATACTTGGGATACCATGAAAAAGAGACAAAGGCAGGAATTGATTGTTTAAAGTTTGTGAGGAAGTCATGAAAATTACAAGGTAAGGCATGTTAAGTATTCCAGTATTGATAGTGAAGTCAAAAGAAAACCCAGGAATGACTGGAGAGAATATTTAGACAGGAAAGTAGATGAGGCTGACAAAGCTACGATTTCAGAGAGTGACTATGGTGTAAGAATTCCTCATAGAATTATTGATGAAATCTCCAAAGGGGCAAAGAATAAGAATCATATACCCATCAAAAAGAGAGGTGGATCTGTTATAATAACAGGCAATGAAGAAAGGCAACGTCGGATAAAACCCTTTAGTGAGCTCATGAATAGGAGGTATGAAGGGAATAATTTGATTGATATATCTGAACCGAGGAAGACCTTGATGTGACCATGAATGAATTGCACAAAAAAATTGTCTTATTGAAAAAGTCTTTCAAGATTTTTGGTGATCAATCTGTTTTGAAGAAGTGTTTTAACTCTTTCATTTTACCTTGTTTCGGGTATTTTTCTCCTGTCTGGTGTTCAGCTGCTGATTCTCATCTTAATTTGTTGGACAGGAACTTACGGTTTATTAAATTTCTTATTCCTGATGTAGGTATTAATCTCCGGCACCGTCGTTCAATTAATTCATTATGCAGGTTGCATAAGATTTTTTATAATTCTGACCATCCTTTACATTCAGATCTTCCCGGACAGTTCCATCATGTTTGTAATATTAGATATGCAGTTAATTCTAATAGTCAGGCCTTCTCCATTATGAGGCTCAATACTACACAGTACTCTAGAAGTTTTATTACAGCTGTGACCAAGTTGTGGAATGATCTTCCTAATCGGGTAGTTGAATCAATAGAACTTCAAAAGTTCAAAGTTGGAGCAAATGTTTTTATGTTGAAGAGGCTTGCATAAGTCCTTTTTATAGTTTATTTATCAAATATTTGTTTTATGTTAATGTTTTTAAAATATTTCATTTGAATTTTCATTACTTTTTATACCGTTTAATTATTTCCTTATTTCCTTTCCTCACTGGGCTATTTTTCACTGTTGGAGCCCTTGGGCATTTAGCATCTTGCTTTTACAACTAGGGTTGTAACTTAGCTAGTAATAATATTAGTAATAATTATTATAATAATAATAATAATAATGATAATAATAATAATAATGATAATAATAATAATGATAATAATAAAAATAATTACAGTTTAATGAAAGATTGAAAAAAGCAATTCAGATAATGGCCAGGTTAAGTAGAATTTGGAAATCAAACCGCCTGAAATGACAGGCTATATATCAGTTTAGCGTTACTGTATGGACAGAGTCGTAGTATGACAAGGAAACAATAGCCAACAGATTTTGTAGATTTGAGAACAAGGCCCCCAGAAGAATGTTGGGAATTAAATTACAGGAAAGGCTTAGAAATGAATCTATAAGAGAGATTACTCGAGTGTCATATGTGGATGAGATCATTGAGATGGGTAGATGGAAATGGTGTGGGCATGCTCTTTGCACTCCAAAAGATAGATTAGATCACCAAACTTTCAACTGGGCTCCACAAGGCACTAGAAGAGTCAGAAGACGCAGCCCTACATAGCTGAAGTTGATGATGAATGGAGAACTATTATTATTATTATTATTATTATTATTATTATTATTATTATTATTACTACTTGTTAACTACAACCCTAGTTGGAAACGCAGGATGCTATAAGCCTAGGGGCTCCAATAGGGAAAATAGCCCAGTGAGGAAAGGAAAAAGGGAAAAATAAAATATTTTAAGAAGAGTAACGTTATTAAAATAAATATCGCCTATATAAACTATATAAACTTTAACAAAATAAGATGAAAAGAAATGAGATAGAATTGTATGCCCGAGTGTACCCACAAGCAAGAGAACTCAAACCCAATACAGTGGAAGACCATGGTACAGAGGCTATGGCACTACCCAAGGCTAGAGATCAATGGTTTGATTTTGGAGTGTCATTCTCCTAGAAGAGCTGCTTACCATAACTAAAGAGTCTCTTCTACCCTTAGCAAGAGGATTTAACAATTCAAGATAGAGTCGACTGATGGAATTTAACTAAGGCCCTTAACGTCAATAGGCTTAGAAGATGATATATATATATATATATATATATATATATATATATCAACATATATATATATATATGTGTGTATATATATATATATATATATATATATATATATATGTATATCCACATATGTGTGTGTATATATATATATATATATATATATATATATATATGTGTGTGTGTGTGTGTGTGTGATTATGTGTGTGCATTCATGAGAGTGCTTGTATGATTTTTTACTTACCACAGAAGGAGAGGTGTACATGGCTGACATCAAGAATACCTTGAAGGGTACTTTGGACGTAAATATTGAAAATTTCTGGTGTATGGTTCTAGTTCTCATCGATCAGTATGCGTGAGAGTTAATAGGAAGCCAATTATTACTTCTGCAACATCTTGTATCTGTTTGCAGAACTATGCCAGCTCAGTATCTGGATCTTTCTCAGGAATGTGAGTTAAGGAAAAGAGGCCCTGGGCAATTTAAATTAAAAAAATTTATATTATCTCCAGTATTTTCAGCCCATCACGGTTCAATTTCTTAGACATAGCCTGCTTATTGATCTGAGGTCAAATTTTGAATTTGATGATGGATCTCACAAGTGGATGATGATCTGTCCAACACTCCATCCCACGCATAATCTCGAGTTGTGTTTATATCATTAGCATGGTTCTTCCTGGTTATGACATAGTCTAGCCTTTTTATTGTTTATAAATCAGATGCATTCATGTGTTCTTGAGCTTATCCTTAAGTGCGAATTTTGTGTTTTTAATGACAAGACTGAGGCCATTAACATTCAAGTTGTCTGTGCCATGTTGACGTATGGCACCTCCCCATGGAACTTGGCTTTTCCCAACAGGAAAGATAAAATCTCTCGGAAAGATAAGCTTAAAAGTTCTAATAATGTTTCAGAGTACTCCATCAAGGCCACAGTAGATGTTGTCTTTAGGTATTTCATCAGCATCCTGACTGAAGAAATGTCCTTTTGTCAGGTCATAAGTCTTTCATTGATACCTATGGAACCATCAGGTATGCTTGTAAGAATTTGGGCTTAAGTGCAAACCTCGTGCCATGAATCCGGATAGAATACATTGATAAAAATCTCCTGAAGAAGGTGTAGCCTTCATGTATTTCAGTGAGTGCATCCTCACCGGGGAGGCAGGTCTCACTTATAGCAATAATGTCACTCTCCAGGAGAATGTGTTTCCTTCGCCTGTTTTCAGTAAGAGAGTCCTCACCCAGTAAGCGAGACTCATTAGCACAGAAATGTCACTCGCCAGAATGTGTATCTTTTACCTATATCAGTGAGAGAGTTCTCACCCGGTAAGCTAGTCTCATTAGTACAGAAATGTCCCTTTCCAGGTTTATTCTTCACCTACTGTATTACAGTAGTGCAGCAATGCCACTGCCAAAAGTGATTGGAGGAGACCTGATTTTATAGGTGTCTTGGCTATGTTAACCATGTGGCCCTTGTCTTCAAACTTCAACAGATGAGAGTAGATGGGATTTTTCTTGGAAATATTATTGAATTTTTAAATAATAGATTGCAAAGAGTACTGTGGTTGTTAATGGCTACCTTAGTGACTATAGGAATGTAATACCCGGTGTTTCTTATAGTGTTCTCAGCTCATTACTTTTCATATTATATAAGCTTATTGTACATGCAAATGATGCTTCTCTCTTTCCATCAATTCCTTCTCCTGAATACAGAGCTATGGTTGCCGAATCCCATAATAGAGATCTAGCTAAGATTTATGGATGGTTCAAATTATGTGGCATAATTGTAAGTAGGTTAAGGACAATGTGTCTTTAACTAAATGCAACTCATTTCAAAATATAGATGGGATTCTTGATTTCAAAATAGCTTTTGAAGAACACATTTGGTCTTTTTCTTCAATTACCCCCACCCAAAAAAATGGCATATTGAGATTTAACTTTAATGATTTTCGGTGATTGAGCTAAACCAAGGAAATGTTTTAATTCTTTTATTTAACCTTGTTTTGAGCAGTGTGTCTCATGTTAATTTGTTGGACCAAAAGTTGCAATGTATTGCATTCCTTATTCTTTATTTAGATATTAATCACTGACACAATCGTTCAGTCAGTTCTCCATCAATCTTGCATAAGATTTTTCATAATTCGGACATTTCTTTTGCATTCAGATCTTCTCAGCATGTACCCTCCTGTAAGTAATATTAGTGCTATGCAGTTAATTCTGGCAGTCTTTCTTTTTCCATCATGAAAATCTACACTGCAAAGTACTTTAAGAGAGATTTTAATCCGGCTTTGAGTAGATTCAAATATATGCATCGGCGATAAGATACAGTAATTCTGGTCTCAGTTAGTTTTTCGAAATTTTATCAAATTACCAAAGGATTTCTGGTGCTGAAAACTATTTTTAAGTACAGCAAAAGAATAACAATAATAAAAATATCATAATTCCCCACCCAATTCAACTTTATTTTTATAATTTCCTTATATCATATGCACATTAAATTCTGTGATAGGAAAATACTTACATTCCTAAAGCTCCGTTGCTTTAAGAGCGTAGAGATAATTCGTTCGCCGTTGCAGCAGTTCTATCATTTATCTTTCGATTCATGGGGTCCCTAAGTCGTGCTACAGTAGTTACCCCAGAAAAAGAGAATAATGAAAACGATTTCTCAAACATGTATAGAGTATCCCTTAGATTTTTAAGATCATTTCATTCTACTTTTGTAGCCCCTTGTTTGAGACATGTTTTTATTTTATTGTCAAATTCCAGTGTTGACAAAACGCCAGCGAACATTTGTGAGCGTAACTGTTTCCGATAGAATTTATATAAACATCTCAGAATTTTCAGAAGGCAAATTCTAACCCATAACTTGGGTACCAGTCAGACCCAAATTATTAATGCAATTTTCTTAGTAAAAGTTTTGATGAAAAGCCTACGATAATTTTGGGAATATAAAATCACGGGATGTATTTTTCGATTACTAGTCGTATCCATATATCGTATGACCAAATGCTGTCAAGAACAACTTTGATCCCGCTGCCGATACTCTCGAGCAAAACGCTGTTTTGTGTAGCCCTTTTTTTATTCCCTTTACCGTCAGGATAAAGCAATCTTCCAGGTACTTGGTAACATACCATAGAGTTAGACAGACCATCCTTACCCGTGCTGGGCCATTTACAGCATGCCTTTGCAAATAGCGAGTGGCATTCTCGATTCGGCGTAGTATTAACGCCAGAGAACTAGGGGTTGGAATGCTCTTCTCATTCCTCGCCATGTTCTGTTTTCTCAGAACACCTTTAGCAAGGTCTATACATACATATAGGAAAAACCTCATCATTATACTAATTCACAAAAAGGGAGGCAGGGAAGACCTGAAAAATTACCGCCCAATAAGTTTACTCTCCGTAATATATAAAATATCTATAAAAATCATATTAGCCCGAATAAGCTAGACTTTAATCAAACAAGAGAGCAGGAAGGCTTTAGAAGTGGGTATTCAAGTTACAACACTTTTTCTAAAAAGAAACATATTCAATGAGATGGTCCTACCTGTATTAACTTATGTATCAGAAACTTGGAGCCTCTCTAAAGCCTTAGAACATAAGCTACTTACAACTCCAAGAAATATGGAAAGAATAATGATGGGAATAACACTAAGAGACATAACAAGAGCAACATTGATAAGAGAGTAAACTAAAGTACAGTAGATGATATTCTAACAACTCGTAAGAAAAAAAATGGACAATAATGGACATTAGGAATAACAGACTGAATCCCTAGGGATTGTAAAAGAAGCAGAGGAAGGAAAAGGAGACGATGGACCGACGAATTAAGCAAGTCTGCGGGCATGGACTGGCACAAAAAGACCATAAACATGATAATATATATATATATAAATATATATATATATATATATATATATATATATATATATATATATATATATATATAATATATATATATATATAAATATATATATATATATATATATATATATATATATATATATATATATATATATATTCTGCGTTACTAGACCACTGCAGAACAAAAGCCTCAGACATTTCCTTCCATTGGCCTCTGTTTATGGTCTTTCTGTCTTTTCTTAGATTGTCAATCCACCGACTTCTTTTACTTATGCTTTTTTTTTTCTTTTTTTTTTTGGTCACTTCCCTAACCATAAATAACATTTTCAATCGAAAGTGAGTCGGGTGTGCCACAAAATTCCACATGCAATGAAAAACAATTAGCTGAACTTCAAAACTTTTACAAAACTGCAGCATTTACTTAAACTTTCCCTTTCAATATCTTTTTTAAGATATATATATATATATATATATATATATATATATATATATATATATATATATATATATATATATATATATATATATATATAATGTGTGTGTATATATATACATATAGATAGATAGGTAGATATATTGATTAGTGTATGCAACCCTTCTAAAATGACGGCTAAATATTTAGATAGGGATACACAAACACGCAACTCTTTCTCACCAGCGTATGACTACTCTCGATCTTCCTACATGGGATACGGGGAGAGGAGAGTGTGACTTGAAATATATATATATATATATATATATATATATATATATATATATATATATATGTATATATATGTATGTATATATATATTATATATATATATATATACATATATATATGTATATATACACATGTATATATATGTATGTATATATATATATATATATATATATATATATATATATATATATATATATAACCAGACACTTGCCTCTAATATTTATTGAAGATATACCATTATCATCAACCGTTGCTATTCCACAGCAGGACAAAGGCCTCAGACATATCCTTTCACTCGCGTCTGGTTATGGTCTTTCTATGCCAACAAATTTTATCTTCCTTCCCCTGCTTCTTTTGCAATCTCTAGGGATCCATTTTGTTATTCCTAATGTCCAGCTAAATTATTATCTGTCTTTCTCATTATATGTCCTGTCCATTTCTTTTCCTTAAATGTCGGAGTATCTTCTACTTTATTTTGCTCTTATCCTTAATGCTATTTTTCCCTCATAAGTGTTAATCCCATCATTACTCTTTGTAACTAGCTAATGTTGTAAGGCTTTAGGAAACCTTCAAGTCAATACTGGTAGGACCGTCTGATTAAATACTTTTATTATTTAAAGGAATTGGCAGTTGATTTTCATGATCTGATTTCGTTTACGAAAAACTCTCTTTCCAATGCTTATCCTTTTAATTTTGGTACCATGTCCTGGCGAAACACTGGCTTTCTTAAGTATGTATATTCATTAACAATCTCTAGAGGTTCGTCCATAACCCTTATTTTTTTTCTCTGCATTTTCATGGAACATTAATCTTAGTTTTACTCATATTCATTTTCAGTCCTACATTTCTGCTGCCTCTCTTTAAATGTTCTATCATCTTTTGTAATTCCTCCTATGATTCACTAAATAGTACTGTTATCTGCAAATCTTAAGTTGTTAAGGTATTTCCTGTTAATGTCAAATTCTAGATTTTCACAATTTAAATGTTTAAAATATTCTAGGCATGCTGTGATTAATTTTGCAGAAAAAGGTCTCCTTTTCTAACTCCTTTTTAATCGGAATTTGCTCGCTATCCTTATGTAGATTTAGGATTGCTGTACTACCCGTTTAGGTCTCTTCGTGTTTTAGCATAAGATTCATATATTCCTTGTCTTCAAAGTTCTTTCATTACTGCTGAAGTTTTGACGGAATCAAAAAGTTTCTCGTAGTTTATAAATGCCTTATGTATTGATTTGTCATACTCTGTTGATTTTTATATTAGTTGGTTTATTACTTGGATATGGTCAGTTGTTGAATAACCACTTCTAAAGCCTTCCTGCTCTCTTGGTTGATTAAAGTTTAGCTGTTTATCCTTTTGGCCTAATAGGATCTTGGTAAATATTTGATTATGGAGAGTAAACTTATTGGGTGGTAATTTTGCAGGCCTTTTGTATCCCCCTATTTTGTGAGTAATGATAGAGTTTTTCCAAGCAGTAGGTATAGAGCATTCTGGTAGACGTGAAATGTAAAGTTCAACAAGTTTTGCTACCATGAAATCTCTTCCATTTATTATTAAATCAATTGTTAGGCCATGTTCTGATGTCTGACGCATGCCTTTTAGTGCTTTGTTTACTTCTCGCACTGTTACTTTTTGGTACTGGCTCAGGGGTTTCATTATTTATATTGGCAGAGTAATTTTTGTATCACTATTGTATAGAATTATATGGGAATCCTGTGCAATTTTTATAACTCCATCTCTCTTTTGTTAATAATTCCATTTTCATCCTTTAAAGAAAATATCGGTTAGCGTCCTGTTCCAGGTCTTCTTTTCAGCAATTTGAAGCTTCATTTATTGCTTTAGTGTTTCCTTAATTTTGGTCTAATTGTGTTTGTGAATCTTTTGGGTTTTTATTTTGTTTATTATTTTGGATAGTTCTGCTAATTCGGTTTCATCTCTTTTTGGATTTTCCCTTCATTTCTAATATTTTTTTTTATTATGTTTTTGGTTTTCTTTGATAGTTTTCCTTGATCTTGTTTAGGAACTTTCCCACCTATCTCATGTGCAAATTTTGTGAAATTACTGCTCTTGCTTCCATTTATCATGTAGCTGGGAGTATCTATTTTGTATTTTGAAACTACACACGAGATTTTTCTCTTATTACAGGAGTGTTTATTTTTTCATGAAATAAGTTTTTCTCATTCTTCTCTTAGCCTAGGTCTAAACAATTTTGCTTCTCACCATTCAATTGTCGTTCGACTTTAAATTGTTTAACACTGTTGCATCTTTAACTAAAATAACTTTTCCACTGAGAATGGATATGGTTCAAATCCACAAGTAGTTTTCATATTTGATTTACTCTACTTTAGGATTAAAGACTAAAAGAGCTCTTAATTCATAATAACTTTTACTTGGGCCATGATTCAAACCTATTCCTCTGAATAAAATTAATGATATTTGACTTAAACCATTCAGCTATTAAAAGAGATATCAGTCAATTTCAGCTCTGCTGAACAATTTTCTGTTGAATTTAAGTACTTATGTTTAAAACCAAAATCAACTTATCCACCGTGATAACCAATTGCTAAGTTTGCAATACCTGGCTACATATGAGAGTTTTGGCAATATCATATGGCATATTTTATCAAATTATTATTATTATTATTATTACTACCTAAGCTACAACCCTAGTTGGAAAAGCATGATGCTATAACCCCAAGGGCTCCAGCAGGGAAAAATAGCCCTGTGGGGAAAGGAAACAAGGAAATAAATAAACTACAAGGGAAGTAACAACAATTAAAATAAGATATTTTAGGATCATTAACAATATTGAATTAGATCTATCATATATAAACTATAAAAATATCACAAAAAACAAGAGGAAGAGAAACAAACAAGATAGAACAGTGTGCCCGAGTGTATCCTCAAGCACTACCAAGGACTAGAGAACAATGGTTTGATTTTGGAATGTCCTTCTTCCTTTAGAGCTGCCTACCATAGCTAAGGAGTCTCCTCTACCCCCACCAAGAGGGAAGTAGCCACTAAACAACTACAATGCGGTGGTTAACCCCTTGACCAAAGAAGAATTGTTTGTTAATCTCAATGTTCTCAGGTGTACGAGGACAGAGGAGAATATGAAAAGAATACGGCGGACTATTTGGTTTATGTGTAGGCAAAGAAGAAATGAGCCGTAACCAGAGAGAGGGATCCAATGTAGTACTGTCTGGCCAGTCAAAGGATCCAATAATTCTCTAATAGTAGTCTCTCAACTATCATAAATAGTCTTTTATATTAAATTCTCTGTCTCCCAATTAATGACCAAAGTTGAAATTCCTAAATGGTAAGTGGCCTAACTGCGTCAGGATTCAAACGTATGCCTCTAAATTGAAACAAAACTAAACATTAGTCTTTAACCCTTAGACCAGGAAGCTTTTATGTCTGGATATTTCGGGATATGTTGCCTTCCAATCTGTCATCTTTTTATCACCCACAAATATGCTTTCTTCTTTAGGAATGTCCTAGAATATAGCCACACCCCTATACTTTCGCACAGGTCCATGTCAAGCCTCACATTCCAAATGTCAGGTTGCACAGAATATTTACATGTGTCATTCTTCCCCTGCTCAAGTGTATGACTAGAAACTGAGGTTTCATGGTAGGGAGGAATTTATCAGTCTTTACAATGACAATACCTCAATTTAAGGACTGAGTCTGCATATAAGATGTGAAGATTTGTATGCACGCCAGAATAAATTGCAAATCCGAAAGAATAATTGTATTTTTCATAGGATACAAACACATACGGGTTCACGCTATTCGAGCCCTTCGATACAATGTCTCAGTGAAAAAGAATTGGGATTCCAAAATTTACATTTGTTATTTTTTAACGTTAATTTCTTACAGAACAGTTGATAATAAATGTTAATAGGGCAAGATTATGATGGAAAGGAAGTTCTATAATATTAGGAAAAATCATCATCATCATCTCCTACGCCTATTGACACAAAGGGCCCAGGTTAGATTTCGCCAGATTTCACCATCTACTTCACGCTTCATATTCTTCAGCTATGTAGGCCTGGGTCTTCCAACTCTTCTAGTGCCTTTTGGAGCCCAATCATACGTTTGGTGGATTAATCTCTCCGGAGGAGTGCATAGAGCATGCAAAAAGCATCTCCATTTACCCCTCACCATGATCTCCTCTTGATATGACACTCGAGTAATCTCTCCTATATTTTCATTTATAATTATGTCCTGTCATTTAACTCCCAATATTCTTCTGAGGGCTTTGTTCTCAAATCTACAAAATCTGATGTATATTATTTCATTGTCATGCCATGGCTCCTGTCCATACTGTAACACCAATCTCACTAAACTGATATATAATCTGATTTTTATATGTAATTTCAGGCAATTTGTTTTCCAAATTTTACTTAACCTTGCCACTGTCTGATTTTCTTGTTTCAATCTTTCACTAAATTCTAATTCTAAAGACCCTGTATTGGAGATCTTAGTTCCTAAATAATTAAATGATTCTACCTCATTAATCCTTTCTCCATCCAATGATATTTCATCTTCCACCGCAGTTTGAAAAATATATGGTTATATAAGTCGCTGAAAATTAAAGTATCATAATCATCTATGATTCACTTCACGTCCTTCTGAGGATTTTTTCTCCACCGTGGCTCGCTTCTCTCGCAATTAAATATTACAGCACTGCTCCTGTGTTCTGACAAACGGTACATGTTGAGCTGCGCTTGCAAGCCCCGTTGGTCATTATTTTGGGGTTATTTGTTTACCTTCACATAAGCAACAGTAGCTATATACTGAAAGGAGAGTGTTCTCATTATATTCAATTGCCGACATAGATGAAATTACCTTAAATTTCGAAAGAAATACACTTTTGGAATAGATTATACTTCACTCCCAGAGACATCTTTATGTGATAGTGGTGAACCTGAAATTGAAGGGGAGGATGAAAAAGAAATGGCTGTTGTAGAACAACACACGGAGAATTATACATAAATATTTGGAAGCTCGTAATTTGTTAAAAAAGCCAAGTAATGATAACTCTCCATCATTCCCCGCAAATGTAAACAATGGAGTTAGAGTAAGAATTAGCCTTTACATTTTAATCAACCTAAGCGAAAGTTGTTATGCCCCAGCACTCGTTCATTTCTTGTAGCAAATTTTAGTTTCGCCAGTAATTAATGTATCATATATTAACCGTTATTTTGAATAACGATGTTTAGAGATTTGGCATGTTACATTTCTTGGTGGGACCAAATATTTTTTTCAGCTGATAGGAAAGGTGGGCAATAGAAGAATTAGGGCAGTTAGCTAACTAACCATGGTAGGGAATAGTTTTGAAAGTTTCTTGCAAATTTCTTACACTAGATAAATGTCTTGTTTGGATGTAAATGGGAGGTTTTGTCCTCTGAAGGGTCATAATCTTGGCTAGCCTGATAGGCCATCTTTACATGCTGGATTTGATACTTACCGGATTGTTTAGATCAGAAATATCTATGAGAGTGAGAAGCTGCAGTGTAGGCAATAGTTTCCGGTGTAAGATGCATATTTGATTTAAGAATAGCAATTCTGGGTTATAATCTATTATGTGAGTGCTAAATAATATTGCTATTCTAAAAAGATTTTGGATGTTGTGACTTGAAAGCTTCTTGAGGGATATCAGTTGATTTATAACATATTATATGTATTCAGATGTATTTGTTGTTGTTGAAATAACTTGTGAAATATATAAATCAGGACTAGGAAAAGTACTTCTTGTAGCGTTAAACGGCGACAGAAACGCCCCCTACTTTTATGAGAAAGCCAGGTCGTGATACCAGAAAATATTCCCGCTAGTTATTAGGATTTTTAGTTTGTGAGTATTTTGTAATGCACATTTTATACTATTGTATAACTGTATACGCGATTTGCATTTGTATATAGCCATTTATTTTATTATTATCCACATCAATGTCTCCATAAGGATTTTGTATAAAAAATCTATACTTTTCGAGAGACACAATAATGTGAAAGTGCTTTCCCATTTTTGGACTCATACTAACATGATCCATTTAATTTGCACCAGCTTCCCGTTGAGATACTACCGCTAGAGAGTTATGGGGTCCTTTGACTGGCCAGACAGTACTACATACGACCCTTCTCTCTGGTTACGGTTCTTTCCCTTTGCCTACACAGACACCGAATAGTCTGGCCTATCCTTTACAGATTCTCCTCTGTCCTCATACACCTGACAACACTGTGATTACTAGACAATTCTTCTTCACCCAAGGGGTTACCTACTGCACTGTAATTGTTCAGTGGCTACTTTCCTCTTGGTAAGGGTAGAAGGGACTCTTTAGCTATGGTAAGCGGCTCTTCTAGGAGAAGGACACTCCAAAATCAAACCATTGTTCTCTATTCTTGGGTAGTGCCATAGCCTCTGTACCATGGTCTTACACTGCCTTGGGTTAGAGTTCTCTTGCTTGAGGGTACACTCGGGCACACTTTTCTATCTAGTTTCTCTTCCTCTTGTTCTGTTAAAAATTTTATAGTTTAAATAGGAAATATTTATTCTAATATTGTTACTATTCCTAAAATATTTTATTTTTCCTTATTTCCTTATTTCCTTTCCTTACTGGGCTATTTTCCCTGTTGGGGCCCCTGAGCTTATAGCATTCTGCTTTTCCAACTAGGGTTGTAGCTTAGCATTTAATAATAATAATAATAATAATAATTTGATATGATAGTAGTTATTACTTGTACTGTTATTACGTTAAGGAAAATGCCATACAATTATTAGTACTTTCTTGTCATAATAGATTCAAAGCTTTGAAGTATATAAAGTGTAAGTAAGGCTACATTTTATGAAGTGGTAAATTTACACTTCAGTTATTATTCGTTTCTTTCTAGCGAGGCTGCATCTCCCCGATGTGTTCGCATAAGTGTGAAAAGTCCCCGAGGAGGCATCCGACATTGAGACTCACTGATGTTGAAAACGGTTAATTGCAATTCGGATAATCGGTTGTTAATCAAACAAAGTGTTTCCAAGAAGATGCACGAAAGTGCATTATCTAAAGTGGAAGCATCACCTCGTCTCGTTTCCGGGAACTCTAGTTTCCACTCATGTTTCTCAGGAAAGCCCCCCCCCCCCCCCTTCCCTGTCGAAGAGCGTTCGCTGTTTTGATATTAAAACCCGACGAAATGGATGATAACTCGAAGACACCGTGTCTTAACTTTGATGGTGGGTGTAGTGGAATTTCTCTGGAGGTGTGTGAAACTTGTGCATTGTTTTCAAGATTTCTCCAATTCACAGAGAAGGAATTTTTATGAGAATAGGTTTTTATTTAAGGACAACCTTTTTCGGGTGTATTAAATTCGAAATTTTCTCTCTCTCTCTCTCTCTCTCTCTCTCTCTCTCTCTCTCTCTCTCTCTCTCTCTCTCTCTCTCTCTCTCTCAAAAACAACTGCATCTCATGGAAGTGTGACTGCTAGATATCCAAGAATTTGAGTAGCTTGATACGTATGACAAGGTTTTGTTATTTTTGCATAATTTGATTCTTAAATGTCTATTTATCATATAACAATATTATTGTTTTTTTTTTCTGAGAATGACCTTCATTTTCTTAATACAGTAAATTGATTTCTTGAAATCCCCTGTATCGTTCAATGCTCAGAACACAGATCACATTAGGACTGTTGATGGGCCTTCGGCCAGATCAGTGGGTGGTAGTTGGTCAACAGACGAGACTTTTTGCACGAATTTTTTTCTTACTTTTCGCGTGATTCAATTGCAAACTGATGCAAGTCACCTTCTCAACATTCATTTAACACGTGACACGAATAAGTCTTAGAACCTAACTGCAATTCTCTTTAGTTTTATATTTACTTTCTTATCTTTTATTTCTTTGAACTTATTGCCTCTGGGATTTTATTATGGAATCTTACCTTTTTTGCCGAACTTTCAAGGAGATTATTATTATCTCGACCGACAGTTATTATTGTTGCTTTTAGTTTTAATTTCATTGTGGCAATGAGTAGCTGGTGATCACTACCAATATCTGCACCTCTATAGCTTCTTACATTTCTCAGAGTCCTCCTTCTGTTATTATTTATGATTAAATAGACTGTTTGTTGAACAAAAACTTATAAAATGGGCTCCATTTTCATTTGGAACTTCACCAAGAGCATCAACACCCATCACTTTCTCTATACTTTGATTTTTCCTTCCAACTTTAGCATTGAGGTCACCTATCACAGTTTTCATATTTCTCTTTGAAATTTCATCTATTACACTCTGAAGTTCTTGTCAATTTATGTATATTCCCAATTTCTCGTGCAATTCATATAAAGAACGGTTTATTGATTATACAATTCTTACAAACTTATCTTATTTGTAGCGGTGTATTCTGTTCATCCTACCAGCTCTGAGTTACTCATTCACTCACACTATCGCTAGTTATGCATATCCACATGCAAACGATTTTACTGTTCTAACATTCTTAGGAAATGAACTCATGGATAACTTAAAATTCCTAATATTAAAAGATGAGGAAACCATTATCAAGTACTGGACAGAGAGAGAGAGAGAGAGAGAGAGAGAGAGAGAGAGAGAGAGAGAGAGAGAGAGAGAGAGAGAGAGAGAGAGAGAGAGAGGAAAACATCCAGCTCTATGTTACATGATTAAGGTTAGAGTCATTCTATGTAGGTGGAGCTAGCGAGACAGTTGACAGCTTAGTGCCAGCTTCATTAACTACCTCTTTCTTAGCACACTATCCCCCATGAATTGAAGACTTGGATAAATATTGCCTGTCCTTAGTGACTTATTACCAGTATAGCAATGCGGATTTTTTTTACCCGTTGGTTTCATGTTACTGCCCCTTCATAACTTGTTGGTAAGATGGGTAACTTTGTTATATCTCCCTCGCTACTTTTTTATAGCATGTGTTGATATTTAAGGTGGCTGGAATTACCATGTTTGCATGATTTTATTAACTTTCCTTTTAAATATCTCTGCGACTTCGCTTAGAAAAAAAAACATCACATTCAGTTTACACTCAAATTTGAGACTGTATTTCATCACAGGGCCTGTTTCCACAGTTTCTTGAGTAAGCTGCGCCACCATACACCAATCTTTCAACCATAGAAATTACTTTGGTTAAGGATATATAATATACATAAAAATGGGCCACAGTAACTGAAAATAAGTACAATATCAGCAAGAGCTTTATTTGAGTTTCCGCTTCTTATCTGTTCTCAACTTTTATGGAAAAGTGAATGGAAAGTGTTAAACATAAACAAAATCTTTCGCCTCCCTTCATGTGGTCCTTCCTAGCCACCCTTTTTGGGGGGCTTGAGATCCTAGGCACAATCTTATTTGAACCCCGAGGCAAGTGTTCAAAAAATCATCTTTCATTTGGCAGGTCCACCCTTGACCTTGGTAACTTTGAACAAGGAGGTAGATGATGAATAAAACGAGGAAAACAAAATCCAAACGCTTATATCTCTGTAGACTTTTAATAGAAATAAAATGGATTATAACGTCACAGAAAGAACTCCGTAAACACCTTTGACTTCCTTTAAATAGAGAACAGCAGTTGGATATTTCATGCTTCCTTAACAGAGAAGGCCAATGTGGTGTTGCATTGTGTCATGAAGACTGAATATATATTCAATGCGCAAGTCCCATCACTACCAAAGTCAGGATCAGGGAGGGCCATGCTCATAAAATCTATCCTTTCACGAGCGGTCCTTGACCTCAGTATATCCCCAGTTTGCGAGTCGGCCACATTTCCAAGAGCCCCCATAAAAGCCAAATATATTTTCCCGTGCATCTGATCTGAATGGAAAGAATTTGTAAAATTCTGCCACTTATGCCATATGACACCAGCTTCAGATATATAACAAAAAGTAGTTAATTGATTGAGGGACATAAAATTCGTTCGTATAACCCTTACCATAAACCTTTCGGGCATAGAAAATGGATTTCAGGATTTAGGTGATGCTTGCTGTTACTCTGACACATCCTTTCACATTTCGGTTTTGTGAAAATTCCTACCTCAACAGTATTTTTTTTCAACACGGCCCTATCAAAAATAGTTTTTTTGGGGGGAATACTTTATGTAAGCAGATCTGCAGGAATTAATAACGATTTAGATATATCATGAAACGGATCCCAAGTAGCTATGAATTTCTCGATTTTTAGTTTTGCCTGTATTTTTAGATACGTGAGGGCAAATTTAATTTGGATTATATTTGTAGGTCGCACCTTAAAACTATCAAAATACAGCTTCTAATTCTGTAAAGTGTCAATTTCGTTAAAAGAAATTTTTTTTTTTTTTAAATTGTTAACCTCCTAGATTGGTCTTTTCTAATTAAGAGTAACTTTTTTTACAACTTCGACTTCAACATTAGGCAGTATCTTATGTATATGTATTTGCATATTCATTCACATATGCTGAGAGCCTAAGCAAGAGAACTATTATGTCAACCATAACGAAGAGTCGAGCGTAGAGTGAAATGCAATGCAACACAACGCTTATTCCATATAGGCGAAATGCGAAGGATATCGCGTTACCCATTCCATTTGACTTGTCGTAATGCGGTACTCGCAGTACATTTCAGTCGATTTAAAAGCAACAGAAGCATAAGTCGCTGTTATAGTATCATTTACCATGATATAATTCACTTTATACATTATGGTTTTAAAGCGAAGTCGGGTCTTGCTTTGTTGTAAATGGCGTTCACTATTCTTCGCGTTTATCCAGGCTGTATAGAATTTATTCTTTCTGGTTTAGAATCATGGGGGATGCTTACACGTTGCTCGTGACAAGGCTTTGGAGGTTAAGAATCTTGAATTTGCCATTAAATGTTGCGTGTGAAGTCGTTCTTTGTAGTCACGACATAATTTTCTTTTTTGTAGTCCTACAAGATGTACATTATGTAGAAATCAGACTGAACGTATTAAAAAGTATAATTAATTATAACTTTAAATCAGCTGAACAAGTTCATATTAAATATAAATGTATATGAGCTTATTTGGAGAGAGAGAGAGAGAGAGAGAGAGAGAGAGAGAGAGAGAGAGAGAGAGATGCAGGTGCAATTAGATATCAGTTTTCACTTTACTATAGCCTCAGTGCTCATACAGGATTTTATGAACTCACCTTTGTTTATTCATATATTTCAGTTAACCTTACACTTCATCTTATGCCTCGAAGATACAAACTTACGTCAACACTAAATTACGAATCTCACCATCGGATGAAGTTTGTGGGTTGGATGTTTACATTCATTCAGTATGTCAGAGCACACCTCTTCTGTTGCCACCCGACAACCGCATCAAAGTGTTTACCTTTTACCTTTTTGACTGTTGATTTTGGCGTGTTGCCTTATAAGCCTGCTGAAGAGGTGTTTCCACTGGTTCATTCAGGCTCTTTTTATGGGACTCGCATGAGTAGCATGAATATAAAAGGCGTGTTATTGTGAAATATTCTTCATTTGAGAATGGCCTTGACTGATTCGTAGGGTGCAAGACTCTCAATGTTTAGATATTTATTTTTAGAATAGTCTCTGCCTGATATATGGCGCTAACCCTGGCCAGTTTAAATAGCCAAGCAGGCAGGTAATAGCACATCAGTGCAAATGCATCGTTACATTAGATTCAAGAGCTTAAAAGGAGACCAGATAGAAAAAAGACGTTGGCCAAATATGTGTGTGAGGGACCGCAAAAGAGCATTTGGCGACGCCACCGAGAGGGTTTACTCAAAGAGTCTTCGCGGGTGGCCATTCTCGGCCCCTGATGAAGAAGCTTTTATTATCATCCAATTGGGGTTTGTTGGGTGGCTCTGATCCTGCAGAGTCTCGGTTTATGGCGAAGACAGTGGGCGTTTTAAAGGCGGTATCAAGATGACGTTTTATGTACGATTTCAGCCTTATTTGCGACGCGCGAGGGCTCCTTGCAGAGCTAGTGATGATCATGGCTGTTCAAATGGCAACTAAGGACTGTTTGTGTTCGTCATTATCAGCCGGTGATCGAGAGACGGTATTTGCTTACAGTCCTTGACAATGCTCCCTAGTCTCTTTTCTTTCAATTTTCGTACATTTTTCTTTCTATGCGTCATGGTCGTCCACTCCCTTAGAAGGATCGCCTAAGGCAAGCTCTGCAATGTGAAATATAACGTTGCTGGTTTTAAATCTGTGGTTTTAAGATAACTTACTGCTAAACGAGGGAAGAGAATATTGCGGTCCATGAATATTACCTGATTGATTTTTTTGTCTTTTATTGGAAGAAATGTATAGTTATCGTTGTAGGTGCGACATAAATTTCTGAATTTATTGAGAGAGAGAGAGAGAGAGAGAGAGAGAGAGAGAGAGAGAGAGAGAGAGAGAGAGAGAGAGAGAGAGAGAGAGAGAGAGAAAGAAATATTGTCCTTATATAATGATTGCTAAGTTATGAAAGGGTCCCTGTTATAACTATAAATCCATCCCAAATCTCAAAATCTATTTTTCCATATTTTGAATATGAGAATCATATTTCTACCCTATTCGTTAAAAGCCAACAAATGGTTGAAGGTTTGGGGTTTTGAGCCTCGGACATTTAATTGCTATTACAAAAATGTATTATATTAAAATTTCATTGTGAGACATGTTGTACAGCAATACGAAGAATATAGAAATCCTCTTTTGATGACATTTGTGGACTATGAAAAAGCCATTGATAGTGTGTACCGGCCAATTTTGAGGAAAGTCCTGCGTTATTATGGAATTCCTCTTAAATATGTAAATTTGATTAAGTCTGTTCATGTGCATAGCAATTGCAAAGTTAATATTAATGGAGTCTTATCAAATGAATTTCCAGTGAGAAGCGAAGTACTCCAAGGGTATGTGTATCACCTATGTTGGTTATCCTCTTCATGGATTTTGTAATGCGTAGAAGAGTCAGAGATGGGGAGAAGGATTGGACTGGATTGGTGATAGGAATTTAGCTGACCTAGAGTATGCTGATGATGCTATCCTTGCTAGCAGAACACCACAGGATTTTCAATGCTTGCTTACCAGAATGCATGAAATATTACACTATGTTGGGCTGAAGATAAATAGAAGAAAGACAGAGTATGCAATGGAAGATGAAGTATCATTGGATGGAGTTATGAGTAATTAGGTAAAATCATTTAAGTATTTAGGAACTATGATCTTCAATACGGTCTTTAGAATCAGAGTTTAGTGAAAGATTGAAAAAAGCAAATCAGACAATGGCTAGGTTAAGTAAAATTCGGAAATCAAATTGGCTTAAGTTACATATGAAAATCAGACTATATATCAGTTTAGTGAGATCAGTTTTACTCTATGGACATGCGTCCTGGTATGACAATAAAACAATCTCCAATAGATTTAATAGAGTTGAAAACAAAGCCCTTAGAAGGATATTGATAGTTAAATGGCAGAACAGTATTAAAAATGAAAGTATAAGAGAGATTACTCGAGTACCATATGTGGATGAGATCATGATGAGGGGTAGACGGAGATGGTTTGGGCATACTCTTCATACTCCCCGCGAGAGATTAATCCACGAAACGTTCAGCTGGGCTCCACAAGGCACTAGAAGAGTTGGTAGATCCTGGCCTACATGGCTGAGGACTATGAAGCGCGAAGTAGGAGATGATGAATGGAGAAGTATTGAAATAAAAGCTCAAGATGGAGACGACTGGCGAAATCTAACCGAGGCCCTTTGCGTCAATAGGTGTAGGAATAGATGATGATGATGATGATATATATATATAATATATATAATATATCATCATCATCATCATCATCATCTATTCCTACACCTATTGACGCAAAGGGCCTCGGTTAGATTTCGCCAGTCGTCTCCATCTTGAGCTTTTATTTCAATACTTCTCCATTCATCATCTCCTACTTCGCGCTTCATAGTCCTCAGCCATGTAGGCCAGGATCTACCAACTCTTCTAGTGCCTTGTGGAGCCCAGCTGAACGTTTGGTGGATTAATCTCTCGCGGGGAGTATGAAGAGTATGCCCAAACCATCTCCGTCTACCCCTCATCATGATCTCAAGATGGAGACGACTGGCGAAATCTAACCGAGGCCCTTTGCGTCAATAGGTGTAGGAATAGATGATGATGATGATGATGATGATATATATATATATAATATATATATATAATATATATATATATATATATATATATATATATATATATGTATATATATATATATATATATATATATATATATATATATGATTGAGAGAGAGAGAAAAAAATCAATAATTACTAAAGGTGTTTCCCGTAATAGGCTAGCTACAAGGGAGAGCATCACAGAAGACTTGATAGAAGTCCATCAATACACGGCAGACGACACCATTCATCCCTATTTTGTTTGCACTCCTGTTTTTTTTTCTTGGACATCAAAGGACTTTCCGTTGCAATTCATCTCTCACTCATGTATTCAGTCCTTTGTTATTATTATTATTATTATTATTATTATTATTATTATTATTATTATTATTATTATTATTATTAGCGAAGCTATAGCCCATGTTGGAAAATAAGGATGCTACAAGCCCAGAGGGAAAATATCTAAGTGACGAAATTATAAGGAAATAAACTGTATATGAAAAGTAATAGTAAAAAGTATGAAATATCTTGAGACCAGTAACAAAGTTAAAATAGATCTGTCATATATTACCAATGCATAGAGAATCACGTCAATCAATTATACATGAAAACATTCACTGTAAGTATGAATTTCTGAAGATCCACCAATTCAACTGCATGATTAGGAAGATCGTTCCACAATCTGGCAACAGGTGGAATAAAACTTCTACAATAGCATTATCAGGAAGAAGGCATGACTCTTAGAATTAACGACATACAATTACTACGTACAGGAGGGCACAGATCCGAATGCAAGGAATGGGCAGTTATGAAAACTTTTATGCAACATGCATAAAGAACCATCTTCACCAAGAGGCCAAAGATTAAAATCCCGGACGTGAATAAGAAATTTAATAGATTGCAAGTTTCTATACATCAGAATAGATAGATCACCAAAATTCTTATGAAACTTTCTTAAGCTAATTTTTTGTGCCATTGAAGAAGAAATACCGAATGGTTTCTTAAAAGTAAATTTGCCATAGAGAGTGACATCTAAAATTTTAAGTCATTTAGAGTTAAGGAAACATTATCATTGCTGATATCTAGATGTTTAGTAGCCATTGTCCTTAACGTATTTACAATCATTCTTGGAATTTTGTTAGGATTCAACTTCATATCCCATAATTTACACCATATACTAGTTTTAGCTAAATATCTATTAAGGGATTCAGCAACCCCAGATCTATATTCAGGAGATGGAATTAAGTCAATGAGAGTAGCATCATCCTTGTATGCAACAAGCTTGTTTTCTAGGCCAAACCATATATCATGTGCAGTTAGTATGGAAAGTAATGAGCCAAGAACTCTACACTGTGGAACACCAGATATCTATATTCACTGTGGTGCCCATCAACAACAACTCCTTTTGCAGTCTATTACTTAAAAATTCAATAATGATGCCAAGAAAAAAACCTGCTCCCAACTGTTAGAGTTTGAAAACAATGTCCTTGTGATTAACACGGTCAAAGTCAGCATTAAAATCAAAGCCAACCATACGAACATCCTGACCACAATCTAGGGATTTTTGAACAGCATTTGTATTTGTAAGAGGGGCATTACATGCCCCAAGGCCTTTGCAAAAATCATGATGCAAACTAGGGAACAGATGATCAAATTCAGCATACTTATTTAGACGTTTTTCCAAAAGATGTTCAAAAGCTTTAGATATGATAGTTATTGAAACTTGGCATTAATTAGCATGGCTAAAGAGACAATAAATACATTTACATTGGAGTAACATTACCAATGCTCCAAGTTAAAAAAGAACCTCTTCTTGCTAACTCTAGGAAAATAACAGACACCTTAGTAGCTAAGAAATCAGCAGTCTTTATAAAATATAAAAACAAAGTTTCAATACTATTTAGGTCTATGCCTCCATAAGCATCAAGGTCCATCAAAAGTGTTTTGATTTCCCAGGACTGAAAAGCTAAACCAGTGAGTTTAGCCCCAGCAAAACAGGACTGAGGAAGAACAGGTATCTCATTCCTCTGCTTATGTCAAACATGTAAGCCAAAAAGGTTGCCTTTTCGTGTGGACAGTGAGTGATGACGGAACTGATAAATCTACACCAAAGAGTGTAGATTTAAGTGTACTTTACTTGTTCTAAACTCTCTTTATGTGGAGCCCCTAGATTTGATTGTTGTACACTAGTTTCAATATTGCTACTTTTAAAGTACTTTCTTCTGTTATCTATTGAATCCACTGCCACCCATCTCGCTCAAAGGAGGCTGGTAGTCTTGTTTTTCCTAAACTTCATTCGGAATTCCTTTACACTTTTCAATCATTTTAAAAGCAGGATCCATAGGTTCTGCCACACTATGATCTCAAACCTCATGTAGATTGGCTAACCTCTCACTTGTATTACAAACATTTGAAAGGCAGTAAATGGTCCATGTTTTATTTTCGGAGTATGAATGATATTCAATTATTGTTTTGAATATCAAATTCTTTTAATTAGTGTAATGCTTCTTTAAGAAAAAAAAAAAACTTGCATCATCAACGGGAAAAGGAAAATTATAAGATTACATATTTGAAGCAAACATTACTTATATCTAAAATTATTGGAACCGACAGCTAATGTGAATATACAAAAGTGAACTAGAGCAATAAAATTGTTGTATAAGGCTTTAGTTAGGTTTGATCTATGTATTCTTATAAAGTATATCCTATATTCAAAGATTTTTCACATATTTTCACATGAATACACAATTTTTTTAGCTTTCTTGGCGATCTTTGATTTAAAGCTCAATATCTATCACGTGACCTTCTATTTCTATTAACGTCTGAAATGTGATTCAGAATGTCAAAAAGAAGCTAGAAAAACATATGGTATTTCATTTACAGTAGTCCTGGTGGTGCACGGACACCCCCCCCCCCTTAGATGGCCAACTACTAGGAATGACATTCCGTTTCTAAATTATTGGTTTCTTAAAACCGGTCATAAGGAGCTCAAAGGAGTATTTAATTTGAAAAATCAAAGTTTCTCAGAAGAATAGAATATCATTCTGTCTGGAGGCAACTGACAGGTCTTGAATATTGGCATGAATATATTAGACGACACCGGTGAAGTCTAGGACATACTAATCCTGGTGTTTGCTCTATATCCCCGGACAGAATAAGAATTAAAAGAAATGAAAAAGTTAATTATTACTTTTAAAAAAATTACAATAATGATAAGAAAACATGTACACGGATATATTCAAAGCAACTCGTACAACCCTTAGACTAAAGATGAAAATGAATGTTGGATAAAATTGGTCAACATGGCGGAGCCGAATACCCACTTCAATTGAAAGGAGGACATTAATGATGGTTTTGAAAATGGATTCTAGATTGGAAGATAAAGGAAGAGAAAGGGAAAAGACAACCTCTTGAAGCCACTGGGCATCCATGGCCCTTTTATTAAGCTTGCCCAACACACTATTTAGAAATACAAGAGAAAGAGAAAACAGATAAAGTAACGGGTATGAGTATTCCTCAACCAAGGTAACCCTAACCCAAGACTAGAGAATAGTGGTTTGATTTTGGAGTGTCCTTCTCCTAGAAGATCTGCTTACTATAGCTAAAGAGGTTCTTCTACTCTTACAAGTGGAAATATGATACTGTACAATTAGTGCAGTAGTTGACCCCTTGAGTGAAGAAGAATGGTTTAGTTAACTTAGTGTTGGGAGATATATAAGTAAAAAGGAGAATGTGTAAAGAATAGGCCAGACTATTCGGTGTATGTGTAGGCGAAGGAAAATTGAACCCTAACTAGACAGGAATTCAATGTAGGACTATTTGGCCAGTCAAAGGATCCGATATCTCTCTAGCTGTAGTATCTCAACGGGTGGCTGGTGCCTGGGCCAACTTACTACTTAACTGTGCATTTTTTTTATTACTGTATGTAATATCATCTATTCTATTCAATGTTCCTAATGATATAAGTTTCACATGGATCTCCTGTATAAGAAGGCTAATATTTCAATCTGACAATCTTATGCAAAAATTTACTTTGATAACGTATATAGATTTTGATGACAAGGAGCTTTATATGATGCCAGTCAAATGACAGAATTAATATAGATATATTATTAAAACTGGTACTTAAATCAGAAGAGATGTGGCCTAAAGGGTGTCCTGAGGGCATTGCTAACTACATCTCGATCATGGTGATCGAAAAATAAAACTTTTGATTGGAAGCAATATCTTTGATTATTTTTTTAATAAGTATTAGATTAAATTCACATATTAACGAAATTCAGTTGGTTTTGACTTAGTTATTTTATTATTTTTATTTTGTAATAATTTAGTATTTCCTTTTCTCTCTTTTAGTTTGGTTATAGCTCTCAATCTTATTGACAAGTTTTATTTTTTCTTGATTGTTTGCAGAGTAATTATACAACATTCCTATTGATAGTTGTTATCCCATAATCATCATATATATTTTTATTCTTTGGCTAATTATTAAACGAATCTAATATTCTGTTGATATACAGTATATTTTTTATCATTGATATACATTTAGAACTTTAATTCATTTCATTGCTTCAGTGTATTTGTTTTTCATACATATTTCTCTATTTCGTATTGTATTTTATGTTCTCAACTACTGTCATTTTTCCCACTTTGTCGCAATGACCTCTTCTCCCTTTGCCCCAAGTAGGTGTCAGCGAGGAGAACAGGGCAAGTGTCAGCATAGACCTGAGGTCAGGTATCGTCCGAGGCTTCATCCCCCACGTTAAATTCATCACAACGCCCTCCAGCACGCCCAACGTCTCCTCCCACCTTCTCCAAGATGCAGGTACCTACACCACAAACACAGACACACACACACACACACACACACACACACACACACTGAAGAAATATTTGTGTAGCATTCTAAATAGTTTTATGCGGTTATTATATGCCTATTTAGTGCTTGAAATACCTTTAGTTTTAATAGTTTTTATTTCATTTTTACAATCTTATCGGTACTATGTTTGAGTTAATTTTATTTAGATATTCAATATTATTATTATTATTATTATTATTATTATTATTATTATCAAATAATGTTCTTTGTTTGTTCTTATATTTTTTTTTAATTATTGTTACAATTGCCTTCCCCTTTTAGTAATATTTATTTGTGCGTATATTGATTCGATAATTTCAATGAAATTTAACTCTACTATTATTGTTACTTACCAAGAACATGTTCAATTAGTTGTATCAACGTTAAGTTATCTCCGGACTTATAACGGGATTTCGCCAATCAAAATATTTTATTGTGTGCATTTTGTTTATCTGATATTTTCTTCTTCTTCTTCTTCTTCTTCGTATTATTATTATTATTATTATTATTATTATTATTATTATTATTATTATTATTATTATTATTATTATTATTACTAGCTAAGTTTGAAAAGCAGGATGCTACTTGCCCAAGGGCTCCAAGAGTGAAAAATAGCACAGTGAGGAAAGGAAATAAATAAACTAGAAGATATGTAATGAACAATTAAAATATTTCAAGAACAGTAACAACATTAAAATAGATATTTCATGCAAAGTATAAACTATAAAATCTTAAAAAAAAAAGAAGATAAATGAGATATCTATCTTCTTTGCAGTAACGCATTTGTTGAATTTTGTAATGATTGATTTTATTCTGTCAAAAGAAATTCAGTGGTGATCGATTTTCTTTATAAGTTGATAAGTTTGAATGTCTTTAGTTGTAGGATATTTTTTAGCTTTTTTCGTGTCCATATTACTGTATTAAATGTGTTTATTCGTGGTTGTAGTGTCTTGGTTAGATATGTCAAATTAATCAAGAATACCAAAAGCTATAATGTAGAAGTTTCTTAGAGAGAGAGAGAGAGAGAGAGAGAGAGAGAGAGAGAGAGAGAGAGAGAGAGAGAGAGAGAGAGAGAGAGAGTAAATAACAACGCAAAAGGACTTAATCAGTTGCTTTTACTTTTGTTAGTTTATGATATTCATATTACATTTTTAGTTAGAATTATATATTTTCAACATACTTGTAAGCAAACACCCCCCTTCTCTCTCTCTCTCTCTCTCTCTCTCTGAATGTCATTTAGGCCGGTATAACTCATGTATGGTGGTTTTTTATTATTATTTTACATCGAACCAGCGGGAATGGGGGAGCCCCACCCTGCCAGTGGGAAGGGGGGGGGGGAGCCCCGTCCTGCCAGCGGGAGGTGGGGAATCTCTGCCCTGTCAGCGGGACAGGGGGGGGGGAATCTCTGCCCTGTTAGCAGGAAAGGGGGAGCCCCGCCCTGGCAGAGGGAAAGGGGGAGCCCTGCCCTGCCAGCGGGAAAGGGGGAGCCCCGCCCTGCCAGCGGGAAGGGGGGAGCCCCGCCCTGCCAGCGGGAAGGGGGGAGCCCCGCCCTGCCAGCAGGAAGGGGGGAGCCCCGCCCAGCCAGCGGGAAAGGGGGAGCCCCGCTCTGCCAGCAGGAAGGGGGGAGCCCCTCCCTGCCAGCGGGAAGGGGGGAGCCCCTCCCTTCCAGCGGGAAGGGGGGAGCCCCACCCAGCCAGCGGGAAGGGGGGAGCCCCACCCAGCCAGCGGGAAGCAGGGATCCCCGCCCTGCCAGCGGGAAGGGGGAAGCCCCGCCCTGCCAGCGGGAAGGGGGAAGCCCCGCCCTGCCAGCGGAAAGGGGGGAGCCCCGCCCTGCCAGCGGGAAGGGGGGAGCCCCGCCCTGGCAGCGGGAAAGGGGGAGCCCCGCCCTGGCAGCGGGAAGGGGGGAGCC
>NC_090725.1:262298442-262325942 GCF_036898095.1 Palaemon carinicauda | reverse complement strand
CAGGATAGAATTGTCCAGGGAGATCTGAATGTAAAGAATGGTCAGAGTTATGAAAAATCTTATGCAACATGCATAATGAACTAATTAAACGACGGTGCCAGAGATTAATATCTAGATCAGGAATAAGAAATTTAATAGACCGTAAGTTTCTGTCCAACAAATTAAGATGAGAATCAGTAGCTGAAGACCAGACAGGAGAACAATACTCAAAACAAGGTAGAATGAAAGAATTAAAACACTTCTTCAAAATAGATTGATCACCGAAAATCTTGAAAGATTTTCTCAATAAGCCTATTTTTTGTGCAATTGAAGAAGACACAGACCTTATATGTTTCTCAAAAGTAAATTTGCTGTCGAGAATCACACCTAAAATTTTGAAAGAGTCATACAAATTTAAAGAAACATTATCAATACTGAGATCAGGATGTTGAGGAGCCACCGTCCTTGACCTACTTACAATCATACTTTGAGTTTTGTTAGGATTCAACTTCATACCCCATAATTTGCACCATGCGCTAATTCTAGCTAAATCTCTATTAAGGGATTCACCAACCCCAGATCTACATTCAGGGGATGGAATTAATGCAAAGAGAGTAGCATCATCTGCATATGCAACAAGCTTGTTTTCTAGGCCAAACCACATGTCATGTGTATATAGTATGAAAAGTAATGGGCCAAGAACACTACCCTGTGGAACACCGGATATCACATTCCTATAATCACAATGGTGCCCATCAGCAACAACTCTTTGAGATCTATTACTTAAAAAATCAATAATAATTCTAAGAAACGACCCACCCACTCCCAAATGTTTCAGATTGAAAACAAAGGACTCATGATTAACACGGTCAAAGGCAGCACTAAAATCAAGGCCAATCATACGAACTTCCCGACCACAATCAAGGGATTTCTGTTCAGCATTGGAGATTGTAAGAAGGGCATCACATGCTCCAAGGCCTTTACGAAAACCAAATTGCAAACTAGGGAGTAGATGATTACCTTCAGCAAACCTATTAAGACGTTTTGCCAGAAGACGTTCAAAAACTTTAGATAATATGGGATTTATGGAAATTGGGCGGTAATCAGTGGGACTTGAGCTACCACAAACACATTTACATAGAGGAGTAACATTACCAATTCTCCAACAAGTGCTAAAAGCTCCTCTTCTTGCTAACTTGCGCAAAATAACAGATAATTTTGGAGCTAAGAAATCTGCTGTCTTTATAAAAAACAAAGGAAAAATACCATTTGGATCTACACCTCCATAAGCATCAAGTTCCACCAAGAGAGCTTTAATCTCACGAGATCGAAAAGCTAAACTAGTATATATATATATATATATATATATATATATATATATATATATATATATATATCTTTTAAGAAAAAGATATAGTGTCATATTACAATTCCCACATATACCCAAACTTTGCTAAATCAAAATGCTAACGTTTCGATAACCCTAATCCCAATTAAAAAAAAAAAAAACTTAGTAATGATAATTGAATTATGCACAGTGAAGCAGTACTATTATTATAACTGGGGTGCTTCTATGTAACACAAAACGTGCATGCAGGCAAATGCAATCTTTTAGAGCCTTTCGAGAGCAGTCAACTAAAGGTAGATAGGTGGATGCCTGATTAGAATATATTTCAAATACTACTTTTATTGTTACATCACATGTTTACTTTTTCTGAAGTTGGCTAACACTATTATTATTTGGGGTATTAAAATATACAATTATGTGCGTTTTATATTGAAAAATAGCCTTTTTTTTAAATATACAACGCATATAATTGTGGATTTTAATACCCAAGATCAATGGACACGGCATGGTGTTTTATTGAAGTTAACTATTATTATTATTATTATTATTATTATTATTATTATTATTTGCAAAGCTACAACCATAGTTGGAAAAGCAGGACTTTATACGCGTAAGGGCTGCAACAGGGAAAATAGCCCATTGATGAAAGGAAGTAAGGAAATTGATATAATAGTGTGCCCGAGTGTACCCTCAAGCAAGAGAACACTAACTCAAGACAGTGGAAGACCATGTCACCCAAGACTAGAGAACAATGGTTAGAATATCGGAGTGTCCTCCTAGAAGCGCTGCTTACCATGGCTAAAGAGTCTCTTTTGTTAAACCCTTACCAAGAGGAAAGTAGTCAATTACAGTGCAGCAGCTAACCCCTTGAGTGATGAATTGCTTGGTAATATCAGTGTTGTCAAGTGCATGAGGACAGAAGAGAATGTTTATAGAATAGGCCAGACTATTCGTTGTATGTGTAAGCATAGGGAAAAAGAGCCGTAACCAAATAGGGGGATTTAATGTAATAGATTGCAATTCGTCTAGTTTATAAGTAGTGTAGTAAAGAAGTTTCAGGTACCATTTTATATGATCATTAGAGGTCTAGGAAAAAACAGATTTTATATCAGTTTACTATAATAGTTTTATTGACTCGTAGTTTAGTCTCAGATTCTATAGATGATATCCTGCCTTTCCTTGCTGTATTTAATATTTTCTGTATAAAAGACGGAATAGAACGGGTCATTTCCTTTCCTGATTCAACACGCCATTGCTAACCCAGTCTTGCTTTATGGAAGTAAGCACTACCATTTTGCACATGAACTTTTAGTGTCTGTCGGGCCGACAGTAGTTGTAAACCCGAAGGACGGTCACTCGGCAATAGAAGTCTTTTAATCATTTGCTCACATCCTTTATTTCTTCTATTGTGACTTGCCTCTTTTCTTATTAAGTCTTAGATAGTTAATGAATCAACCATTTCCAGATTTCATTCTCAACACCATAGTACCTGTACTATATATTCTGGATACTTTCCGCATCGCCTCTCTATCATTTTCATCATATGATTTTTTAGGTCTGTGTATACAACACACGTTTTAACCGTCACTTTCAAGTTCCTCTTGCAACTGCTTTGTTATACAGTTAACTTTATTCTCCATCCTCTGTTTTGTGTAAACCCATAATCTTTTCGTCCCTTGTCATTCTGTCACCTATCTTCATTTGTCAATTCAAATCCTATCGTACACCTTCCCAAGGTTTACAATTGATTGATCGATTGATTTGAGGTTTTCTGACATCTTGACATCTAAGGTCATTGATGCCGACCAAGGTTTACAAAGTAACTTTATATCTATATACTTATTTTCAAGTAAGGAAGAGGAGGTAGGAAGTTTGCATACCTCCTTGATTGATATGTAAATGGTCATTGTCGGTTTTTTTTTTTTTACATAAATAAAAACTCAATATTTGCGTGTCAAAACAGGTGGATAAATTTCCAAGCAAGGTTATTAATAGCCTGGTGAAAAAATCTCAAAATTTTATCTCTTGAAAAGTCCCTCGGTGAATAATTTCTGACGAAGGAATCTTCGAGAGACTAGAAAGTTTTTTGATATCTAAAATGGGAATCAAATTTGATGGAAACGAGTTTATATAGATTTTAAGTACGAATTATCATTAACTTTATTTATTGCCAATGGCAGGGAAAGCACCTAAAAAAACTTGAAGAGCCGGAAAGACCACTGTTACAAGTGGAACATGAAATACTTGCTATTCATTGCATAATTCGTACAATTTATTCATATAGGCAGACACATCCTTTTATCTACTCCCAAGGGCTCCGGAGAGAGAGAGAGAGAGAGAGAGAGAGAGAGAGAGAGAGAGAGAGAGAGAGAGAGAGAGAGAGAGAGAGACGTCAACTTTAATAACGGAATTTGACCAGTTGATTACACTCAAGGATAACAACAATTATTTCTCTTTTTCATTGATTGAATAAAGGAAATCAGAATCAGTGGTCGCAATATATTTAATCTGATTTCTATAGCATCTTGATATATTTGAATAAATTTTATTACAGTGGTAATAAAAGCCGCTTAAGTCAGCAGATATCAAAGAGAAATTCAGTCGAAAAGTTGCAAATTCTATAAATCTAAATCCAGATAAGAAAATAGCCGGAATCACAACAAATTTGCTCACTAAAATCAACTGAAATCTTCAAAATAAATTAAAACTACTTTTTCTTGAAATATGTTTTTTTTTTTTTCAAACAGTAGAAGGCCATGACATGAATATTTTTCATGAATATTGTAACTAGAACTAGATTGGACAAATTTTAGATGATACCGTGCCAGGAGGTATATTACCTTGCTAGGCGGTATATCTTAGCAATCCATGTTTGCCAACGGTTATGTAAGTGGATGAGCAATCTGGTGCAGTAACGAGAACTTTGGGTGTTGAGGAAATGCCCCATTAAATCTAGATGAAGATAATGGCATTAGGTTTAAGGTGAAAGACAAGATGTCTTTTCGGCTTCTACTCCTGATGCCTGGTGGTTCATCTTATTGGAATTAATATAGACCGGCAGGGGATAGGCACTGCGCATCACAAGGAACTGGCTATCCTTTAGTGAATTTAGCCCATGAATCCTCTATGGATTTAGTTAGACTATGGAAAGCACAAACGACAGAATGGCCCCCAGTCCCGGGCGTAGCGTGGTAGTAAGAATTTTCCAGTTTATAAATACTATAGAAAAATTGAAAATTGGTAATTGGAAGTTACAGCAAGTGGAGAATAAATTTATGAAATATAATTTGGATATATTGGCCCTAAGGGAAACACGGTGTAAGGGGCATTGGTAAAGAAACCTTAGACCAAGGCAATATATATATTTACTCAGGAAGAACGGATGGAGTTGGAAGAGGAGTAGGAATGATGATGACACCAAGAGCAGAAAAGGCATTAACGGAATGGAGAGTTGTACAGTAAATAGTATATTGTTACTTACAAAGTTTAAATCAAAGCAGTGCAATATGAGTATTATAGATTTTTATGCACCAACAAATAATTCCCCTGAAGAAAGGAAAGATGAATACTATGAGGAACTGCAGAGTGTAATAGAGAGAGATATGAAAATTGTGATTGGTGAATTCAATGCTGAAGTTGGAAGGACTAATCAAGGTATAAAGAATGTGACGAGTGTTGAGGGTCTTGGCGAAGTTGTAAATGAAAATTGGATACATTTTATAAGTTTTTGTTCAACAAACAATCTTGCTATTGGAGGTATTCTTTTTCCAGCACAAGGACATCCACAAATATACATGGACTTCACCGTGTGGCAATTCCAAAAATCAAATAGATCTCATAGCCATTAATGAAGAGAGAAGGACTCTGAGAAATGTAAGAATTTATAGAGGTGCAGATATTGGTAGTGATCACTAGCTCCTCATTGCCACACTGAAATTAAAACTGAAAGCACCCAACAGAAATTTACAGTAGATAGAATACTTAGGTTTGATACAACTAAGCCTCTAGAATAAGAGCACAGAGAAACGTATGCAATTGAATGTAAAAACTGATTTGCAGTGTTAGAGACTTTAAGACGAAGAGCAGAAAATTAATGAAGAATGGTGTGATATTAATAACCTATATTAGCCAGTTGGTAGTGAAGGTTTGGGACATACAGTTATAAGGAGAAAACCATGGATATCAAATGATACTTGGGATATTATAAAAAGCAGACGAAGACAGAAATTGAGTTTTGAAAGTTTTCGAGGAAGTAATGAAAATCAAAAGGTGAGCATGCTAAGTATTGCAGTATTGATGGTGAGGTCAAAAGAAAATCTAGGAATGACTGGAGAAAATATTTAGACAGGAAGGCAGATGAGGCTGACAAAGCTATGAATTCAGGGAGTGGCTATGGTGTAAGAATTGTTCATAGAATTATTAATGAAATCTCCAAGGGGGCAAATAAGAAGAAGCATATACATATCGAAAGAGAAAATGGATATGTTATGACAACAGAAGATGAAGTAAGGCAGCGTTGGATGGAACATTTTAGTGAGGTCATGCATAGGAGATATGAAGGAAATAATTTGATTGAAATACCTAAAGCTGAGGAAGACTTTGATATGCCCATGAATGAATTCAGTGTGTTCGAAGTCGAAGATATTTAAAAAAAAACTTTAGTGATGAAAAGTCCCTGGATACGATAGAATAACTACTGAGATGATATTGGCTAAAAATGAAGTGACTCCCAGAATACTCACTAGATTATTTTGTAGAATGTGGCGTAAAGAGGCAAGACCTGATGAGTGGGAGCTAGGAGTGTAGGTGTAAATGGCAAAAAAAAGATCTGAGTGATTTCAATAATTACAGAGGCATCACTCTTGCGTCAGTTGTCATGAAAATATATAGTATACTCATTCTAAAGAGACTAGAAGAACGATTCATGAAAAGCTGAAAGATGAACAAGAAGGGTTTAGAAAAGATAGAAGTTGTACTGACCAAATTTTCATTTTAAGACATGTGGTACAGTAATGTGTGGAATATAGAAATCCCTTTTTGATAACATTTGTGTACTATGTAAAAGCCTTTGATAGTGAGCACTGGCCAATTTTGTGAAGTCGTTCGTTATTATGGAGTTCTTCTTAAATATGTAATTTTGATTAAGTGTGTTCATTAGCATAGCAAGTGCAAAGTTAATGTTAGTTGAGTCATATCAAATGAATTTCCAGTGAGCAGCGGAGTACTCCAAGGGAATGTGTTGTCACCTATGTTGTTTATCCTCGTGGATTTAGTAGTACATTGAAAAGTTAGGGATGGTGAAGAAGGATTGGACTAGATTGATTATAGGAAATTAACTGACCTAGAGTATGCTGATGAAGCTATCCTTATTAGCAGAATGCCAAAGGACTTGCGAAGTTTGCTAACCAGAATGCATGATATATCACACGAGGTTGGGCTCAAGATAAATAAGAAGAAGAACAGAGATGATGAGAACGGAATATGCAATGGAAAATGAAATATCATTGTAAGGAGAAAGGATTAATGAGGTAGAATCATTTAATTATTCACAAACTATGCTCTCTAATTCAGGCTCTTTAGAATAGGAGGTAAATGAAAGATTGAGAAAAGCAAACCAGACAATGGCTAGGTTGGGTAATATTTGGAAATCAAATCGCCTGAAATTACAAATGAAAATCAGGTTATATATCAGTTTAGTGAGATCGGTGTTACTGTATGGACATGAGTTGTGGTATAACAATAAAACAATATCCAACAGATTTAGTAGATTTGAGAACAAAGCCCTCAGAAAAATATTGGGAGTTAAATGGCAGGACAGGATTAGAAATAAAACTAAAAATAGAAATTACTTAAGTGCCATATGTGGATGAGATCATGGTGAGGGGTAGATGGAGATGGTTTGGACATGCTCTACGTACTCCTCAAGAGAGATTAATTCACCAAACTTTTAAGTGGGCTCCACAAGGCACTAGAAGAGTTGGAAGACCCAGGCCTACATGGGTGAGGACTTTAAAGCATGAAGTAGATGATGAAAGGAGAAGTATTGATTTCAAAGGTCAAGATAGAGATGTCTGGTGAAATCTAACTGAGGCCCTTTGTGTCCACAAGCGTTGAAGGAGATGATGATAATGAGTGGAAGAACAAATTTTTTTCTCTATTATTTCTGTTCATGTAGCTTTCCAACTGTTTAACTTTTGAAAGTTATAAGTATTGCAAGAGTAAAAACATTATAATGATTCTTCAATAGAATCTTGGAAGTTAGTTTACCACAACAATTATTAAGCAATTGGAAATGTTTACCAATTTTCTAAATATGGTGAGACTTGGGAAAATTGTAAGTTTGTAGGTGTATAACAAAGTAGACATGTTTAGAAATATGTTTTATAACATTTTCTGTTTATTGTACTTTACTTTAGAACCTCTTTTTTTCTCAGTTTTAATTCATGTTACGAAAATGTGCACCCATACACAGCACAGCAATGATCACCAGAAGCTTTTCCCATTAACCAGATTGGTGTGGAAGAGAAGCCGTGTTAGAAGTGACCACAGGCCAAGAAAAAGACACAACTCTCGTTCTAGATTTGGAATATTCAGTTCCAAAGTTATGGACTCTGCACATAGCTGATTCACTGGAAGCTTCTGGCTACCAAGGAGGAAGCTACGCAGAGGTTAGTACTTGTTTCGAAACCAGTTCAATTGCAGACACATTTATTTGAAACCTATGTGTAAAAATCTTTTTGGTAGCAAGTATTATCAATCAGGACATTATCCTTAACTGACCTTTGTTAACCATATACCTATTATTATTATTATTATTATTATTATTATTATTATTATTATTATTATTATTATTATTATTATTATTATTATTATTATCATTAGCTAAGCTAAAAATTATAATTTGAAAACAATGATATAAGAATAAGGGCTCCAACAAGGAAAAATAGCCCAGTGAAGAAAGGAAATAGGGAAATAAATTATAAGAGAAGTAATAAATAATGCATATAAAATATCTTAACGCGAGTAACAACGTTATAATAGCTGGGTCATATATAAACTATTGAGACTTACGTCAGCCTGTTAAAAAAAAAAAAAGTGAAAGTTTGATCTTCTAGTTGTTACTGATCCTAAGCACAGTAAATTCTTGGTATTTAGAAGCACAGCAATGAAATCTTATTTTCCAATTTTTATGTTAACAGGCTAATGGGGACAGTTCTTTTCTTACTGAAGAAAGGGAGAGATATAACTTTCGGAATCTCGTATAGATATCATCTAAGATTTTAAATTAATTTGATTAATTAATTTGCTTGTAGGATCAATAAAAAATCACGAGCAAGGCACTAGTGTTAATTACAATGTAATATATAAATATTTTAAAGGAAAAGCTTTTTCTGAAATTGTTAGTTTTAAACTTGATAAAAGCATCCCCAATAAAAGTACAGAAAGTTTTTATAAAGGGAGTTGTTAAACTGCAAAACATGGCTAAGCAATAAAGTCAATTTCTAAAATAAAAAAAGTATGGATGTGCTTACTAACTATGAACATAATGACCAAAACCTACCCATGAGTGAAACATAACCTCCTCCAAACCTCATTGTCATATGTAACAATTAATAGTAGGTTGGCCGGGGCACCAGCCACCCGTTGAGATACTATCGATAGAGAGTTATTGGATCCTTTGACTGACCAGACATTACAACATTGGATCCCTCTCCCTTGTTACGGTTAATCTTTTCTTTGCATACTCATACACCGAATAGTCTGGCTTATTCTTTACACATTCTCCACTGTCCTCATACACCTTGCTACAATGAGATTACTATAAAAAATAAAAAAAATAAATAGATAAATAAATTCTTCACCAAAGGGGTTAACTACTGCGCTGTAATTGCTCTGTGGCTAATTTCCTCTAGTTAGGAGTGGAAGGGACTTGAGGTATGGTAAGCAACTCGTTTAGTAGGACACTCCAAAATCAAATCATTGTTCTTTAGTATTGGGCAGTGCCATACCCTCTGTACCATGGTCTTCCACTGTCTTAGGGTAGAGTTCTCTTGCTTGAGAGTACACTCAGGCACGCTATTTTATCGTTTTCCTTTTCCTATTTTTTAAGTTTTTATATGGTTTATATATGAAAAATCTAATTTAATGCCGCTACTGTTCTTAAAATATTTTGTTTTTGATTTTTCAATGATCACTTCTCGTAGTTTATTTCCATGTTTTTTCCTCACTGGGCTATTTTTCCTTGTTGGAGTCCTTGGCATTATAGTATCCTGCTCTTCCAACTAGGATTCTGCTTAGCTTATAATAATAATAATAATAATAATAATAATAATAATAATTGTAATAATAATAATAATAATAATAATAATAATAATAATTGAATTAGAATGAGGTGCTACTCCCATTCGTAACCTCCCACACCCACTTTTTTTAATATCAGATTCTGACTCTTTTGTCACATTTTATCCCTAAAATTTCCAGGCCCACATAATGAACCGACAGTGGCGTGTATACGGTCGAGGGCAAGACTTGCTTCAGGACTCATTGGACGGTTCACAACTGCTGGCGCTGACTGACGGCGTCATTCAGAGATATTACCACTTCCGCCTCTACCTCTCCCACCACACCCTCGAATGGAGGTACGGCCGCCAGGTAAGACCTTTCTGTAGACAATCATTGATTTAGCATTATAAACTGGTGTTACCATACCAAAGGTTAACACACATAGAAGCTAGTTACAATATTTTTTCCTCACTCCGTGTGAAGCTATTCTTACCACATTCTCTTCTGCCCTCATACACCTGACAACACTGAGATTACCAAACAATTCCTCTTTGCTCAAGGGGTTAACTACTGCACCGAAATTGTTCTGTGGCTACTTTCCTCTTGGTAAAGGTAGAAGAGACTTTTAACTATGTTAAGCAGCTCTTCTAGGAGAAGAACACTCCAAAATCAAACCATTCTTCTCTATTCTTGGGTAATGTCATAGCCTCTTTACCATGGCCATCCACTGTCTTGTGATAAAGATCTCTAGCTTGAGAGTACACTCGGGCACGCTATTCGGTCTTATTTATATTTATCTTTTTTTATTTTATAGTTTATATATGTAAGACCTAATTTAATGTTATAACTGTTCTTAAAATATTTTATTTTGATTGTTTATTACTTCTCTTGAAATTTACTTATATCCTGGTTTCATTTCTTTACTGGGCTAATTTTTTTTTGTTGAAGCCTTTGGGCTTACAGCATCTTGCTTTTCCAACTAGGATAGTTGCTTAGCATGTAGTAATAATGATAATATTCTGCAATATCATTATTTTTTATGTTGAAATATTGTTGTATCGATAAAAATCTGAAAGCATTTCGTAGAGGCTTCTATGTTTGTTAATAGTTTCTGCTAGTAGGCGTCTCATTAAGCATGTCTGAGTTTTCAAAGTGTGGAATATAGGTAATTACAGTTAAGGCAAATCATTGTAAACTCCCCTCTTCTTGCAAAAGCCTTACTAATTTTTTTAGAATTATTCAGTATTCGCGTTAAACATTTTCCCAAATCAGTAGAACAGATCACTCATCTCATTTTCATTTGAGATGAAGTCTCATTTATGTTTCAGTCTTCCCACCATGAGTCATTGCTTGCTTTACGATCCTTGTCCCTTCGACAAATTCTTATAACTAATTATTCTTCCCCTTTTCTTCATTGACGATTGCTTTCCATTCTTATTCCTCCATTTTGATTATTTTTTATGTTTATTTTTTTTATTTTTCATCTTCAAACGACCCAGAAAGTCTATTAGTTTTCATTAATTTATCTTTTCGTATAATTGGTAATCAGCATCTATTTTATTAGTCATAGTTTCAAATCGGAACCTACTGTATATTAGTAATTTTGGTCAACACAACTTTTTTCGAATTACGAACACTAATGGATATTAAATGAATTGATGAAATTAAAATTTCATGATTCATGAAATATGATCTTAACAATGAAACGTTACTATGATATGGAACTTCCCATTTCCGCCAGGATGTCGAAACATCATGAAGTGGTCTGTGTTAATGATGGGATGTTTTTAAATACGTATGTGCCGGTTTATTCACGCTGCCCATGTGCAGACGTTCGATCATCTTTGGAGCTATTATCAAGAGCCAGCAATTTCCCCAAGTTATTTTCTCTCATATTTTCACAGCAATTGAGGTTCATGAGTTCCAAATTTGAGGGTCGATCTCCTCCTGAGGCGAGTAACCGCCCTCCACCTGTGCCTTGCCTTGTACTTATCTTTGATGTCAAGTAAATGCTAATTTAGAGCGCGTTTTCGGAAGGACCGGTTTATTTTAGATATTGACACAAACTTCCAGGAATCGCCCTTCTTATTGAATTAGTCAGAAATTGTGTTTGGCTCTGCGATAAGCAATGCTATAAATATTATAAACCTGCTGTCCAGCATCGTCGTCGGGTTGTCTATGAATTGAGTTGGTTCCAAGCAAAACCGGACTTAGGCAAATACTTTCTTATCGCATAATTCATTTTCAAAGGTAAAGTAAATGGCTTGTAGGAAAACTTATTCCATCTTTCAATTTCTGACCTACGAACAAAATATAAATATTCAAGGACTTTTTCTCTAAATATCTATACTTTTTTTTTATCCACATTATAGTTAAGTATAATAATGTAATATATATTGTAGATGCTGAAATTTATAGAAATAGAAGTTTACTTCATTTAAATTCCCACAGTCTACTACTATAGCAATCAGATTTCTTATTTTTCTAACTAGCATTTACAATTGAAATGAAACTCTTTTTGATAATCTGGAATCAAAAAGCCCAAAATAGATATGTTTTCTTTAAAGATTCAGATTTAAGTAAAGCATTTTAAGGTGACGTAATAAGCGCTCCCGTGGACTGGTGGTAAGAACACATTTGGTGCTTCCCCCATCCTAATGTTCTAATGATAATTTCTTCTTTTATTACCTCTCAGCACTAATAAGAAGGAATAGTTATCACTGCATTTCCCAATACCAAAATTATAGATCTTATACTAATTGCGTACTGTATGGCCTACTTGTTGGGCTTATTAGAAAGTTTGCAGACCATTCTTCCAAAACACATATCGGCTGCTATTTTGTAAGTGTGCGGAATCAATTGATTTTATATCCTTAGTTTTAGAACCTAGATTTATGTTTCAGTATCGGGGTGGGGGGAGTGGATTAGTGCCAGCGGTCCGCCTTATAAGGTGCACTGTAGGCATTACTTTAGGGTCTTTCCAGCATTCCTTGGGCGCCTAGCTGCACTTACTTTTTAACCTTCTACTTTCTTCCTTCTTACTGCCTAGCTTCTACTAATGTTTACTTCTTAGTGAAACTGCGGGTTTTCCCTCAGTTGCATTTGGGGCCTGAATGGCCTCACGGGTCCCCAACGCCGGCCTATACATAGATGAAATTCAAGGTCCAATCCTTAATTTTATGGTGAACCCTCCTCTTGTGTACATCAAGTATGAAGCAGTTTGATAAATAAGTTTCCAGATAGATATTACCAATTTATGTACAAGGACTCTTATGGTATTCAGGAGTACATTGTATACGAAGTTTTCGTGCATCTGCCGATGTAAAGAGATCCATTAGATTACCAAAATTGAAGGTTTGAATTACGTTCCTTTCAACAATTGATAATTCCAAGTTAGTTAGTCTTTCTTTTAGTCATTGAGAATTAATTTGAGGAACTCCAACTTTTGTCAAAATTTACAAAGCAATCCTTATTTTTATGAAAACACTTTCACTACATAAGAGTAGGATTGTTGAAATTCTAGTTGTGTTTCTTGATAGGAAATTTACTTTTGTTGAACATATCCGGTGTCTTCTATAACTGCAAAAGAAAATTTGGTATATTGAGAAAATTTGTTGAAATTTTTGAGGTTTATATCCTGAGGAAATTTTCTTATTCATTCTTCCAATTCTTGAATATTTGTTATCCTGTTTAGTCTTCAGCAGCTGATGCTCACCCAACCAGTTTAACAAAATCTTGTGGTCTGTTAGTAGCCGTCCACATAGGCAATCTCATGCTTCATTTACCAGTCAAGAACCCTTGTGCCCGATGCACGATGACTGCCTGTATATCGCTGTCTGGACTACGTTTTATTATTACTATTATTATTATTATTATTATTATTATTATTATTATTATTAGCTAAGCTACAACCCAAGTTGGAAGAGCAGGATGCTATAAGACAAGGGCCTCCAACAGGGAAAAATAGCTGTGCAAAAAAAAAAAAGAAAAAAAAAAGGAGATAAATAAACTACAAGAAAAGTAATGAACAATTAAATTAAAATATTTTAAGAACAGTAACAACATTAGGATAAATCTCTCTTATATAAGCTATAAAAACTTAAAAAAAAAAAAAAAAAAAAAAACAAGAAGAAGAGAACTAAGGTAAAATAGTGTGCTCAAATGTACTCTCAAGCAAGAGAACTCTGCCCCAACACAGTGGAAGACTATTGCAAACAGGCTATGGCACAAGAACAGAGGAAACTGACCCAGAAGGATGAATGGAGGTGGTCGTGTGAATTTACAAGTAGCAAAGACAAGTTGAACTAGATTATTAATTATATAATTAAGATAACATTAATTTACTCGGCCCACTCTGCTAACATGTAGTGCAACATGTGCTGCTTGCCAGAACAGAATAGCAATGAGATAATGTTGAATTACGAGCATAGCAAGCCACAGAGTGACAAAGACCAGTCAAACTAAGTGATTGAATAGATAATATAAATACCTTTGCGTACACACCCATTTCGGCTGGTGGGGGGAGCGACCATAGGGTTTCTGGCTGGTGGGCGGAGTAACCAAAGGGATCTTGGATGGTAGTTGGAGCAACCAAAGGGTTCTTGGCTGGTGTGCTGAGCGACCAAAGGATTCCTGGCTGGTGGGTAGATCGACCAAAGGGTTCCTGGGTGGTGGGCAGAGCTACAAAAGGATTCCTGGCTGGTGGCCAGGTGACCAAATAAAAGGGTTTCTGGCTGATGTGAGGAGCAACTAAAGTATTCCTAGCTGGTGGGCAGAGTGACCAAAGGGTTCCTGGCTGGTAGGCTTGGTGATCAAAGGGATCCTGGCTGGTGGGCGGAGCGATCAAACGGTTCTTGGCCAGTGGGCGGAGCAATCAAAGGGTTCTTGGCCAGTGGG
This sequence comes from Palaemon carinicauda, assembly GCF_036898095.1. Taxonomy (NCBI): domain Eukaryota; kingdom Metazoa; phylum Arthropoda; class Malacostraca; order Decapoda; family Palaemonidae; genus Palaemon; species Palaemon carinicauda. The sequence continues at coordinate 262,311,436 of NC_090725.1, read as the reverse complement.
TGGAGTGACCAAAGGGTTCTTGTCTGGTGGGCGCAGTGCCCAATAGATTCCTGGCTGGTGGGTGGACCGTGAGATTTCTAGGACACAAGTCGGAAAACTGTTGCATAGCAAGGCTGTTCCTTGGCGGAAATTCTTCTACTAAATCAGGGGTTCCCAACCAGTGGGTCACAAAGCCCTAGCAAGTGGGTCACCAGTAAGACTCTCCCTGCCTCTCTACAAGAAGTGCTTGATTCTGTAATAAAAATTGCGAATTATGTAAAGATTGCAGCACTCTTCACTCGGCTATCTAAAGAACTGTGCAATGTCACAAATGCTGACCACGAAATCGTTCGTCTTTCTGGTGGGTAGACTGGAAGATTTCTGGGACACAAGTTGGAATACTGTAGCATGGCAAGGCTGTTCCCTGACGGAAATTCTTCTACTAAATCAGGGGTTCCCAACCAGTGGGTCGCAAAGCCCTAGCAAGTGGGTCACCAGTAAGACTCTCCCTGCCTCTCTACAAGAAGTGCTTGATTCTGTAATAAAAATTGCGAATTATGTAAAGATTGCAGCACTCTTCACTCGGCTATCTAAAGAACTGTGCAATGTCACAAATGCTGACCACGAAATCGTTCGTCTTTCTGGTGGGTAGACTGGGAGATTTCTGGGACACAAGTTGGAATACTGTAGCATGGCAAGGCTGTTCCCTGACGGAAATTCTTCTACTAAATCAGGGGTTCCCAACCAGTGGGTCGCAAAGCCCTAGCAAGTGGGTCACCAGTAAGACTCTCCCTGCCTCTCTACAAGAAGTGCTTGATTCTGTAATCAAAATTGTGAATTATGTAAAGACTGCAGCACTCTTCACTCGGCTATTTAAAGAACTGTGCAATGTCACAAATGCTGACCACGAAATCGTCCGTCTTTCTGGTGGGTTGACTGTGAGATTTCTGGGACACAAGTTGGAATACTGTTGCATGACAAGGCTGTTCCTTGGCGGAACTAATCAGGGGTTCCCAACCAGTGGGTCGCAAAGCCCTAGCAAGGGGGTCACCAGTAAGACTCTCCCTGCCTCTCTACAAGAAGTGCTTGATTTTGTAATAAAAAATGGGAATTATGAAAAAAAAAACTGCAGAATTCAACACACTGCTGTTTATAGAACTGTGCGAAGACATAAATGCTGACCACAAAGTCGTCGTCCTTTCTACAGAGCAGTATGTTGGTTTTTAAAAGGGAATCTTGTCAACCATCTCTTTGAGATAAAAGATGAAATAAAAGTTATTCTTGAAGGTTCAAGGAAAAACAGATCTTGCGGGTCACTTTGAAGATGGAGCATAGATTAAAAGGGTTGCATACCTTGCTGACATTTTCGACCAAATAAACAAGCTAAATTTGAAGCTTCAAGGAAGAGAAACAAATATTCTCCTTTTTCAAGACAGTCTCTAGGTCTTTGTCTCCAAATTGGAAAACTGTCATTGGAAAACCAATTTTGGAAACATTGCTATGTTCGACAAGCTTTGTGCTGTGATGGATGAATTTCAGATCCAATTAGATCAGTTCCTCAAGGATGAGATTACTGAACACCACCTTTCTCTATATAAAGAGTTCGCGTAAAACTTCCATGAGCTGGCAGAGGGACAGGAGGCATTGGTAAGGAACCCATTTGTACTGCACTTGTGTCCAACATCCCAGATGAGATCCAAGATGAAATCCTGAGTCTAAGAAACGACTCTTCAGTTCGTGATCACTTCAAGGAGAAATCGGTGACTCAGTTCTGGTGTGCTATGTATCAGTCAGCATGACAGCCTTACAGTACGTGTTCTTATTCCATTTAATTTTGTCTACCTGTGTGAGTCAGGGTTTTCAACTCTTGCCAATATAAAAACGAAGAACAGACAGATTGGATGTCAGGGATGATATGAGACTGGCTCTTATAATCGCTCGACCACGAATTTCAAGGCTTGCTGCTGAAATGCAACACCAGGCATCCCACTAGGTGTGGAACTCTGTGTTTATTGATACTATTGTAAGAATTAGTGTATTCTTTTTGTAAATAAGAATTGATCAATGGTGTGATTTATTTTGCCAATTAATAATTACACAATACTGGATGATTTTTTTTAGTTTTGATAGTTGTGTATGTTCTATCTTACTATCACCAGCTTGAATTTATTATTTTTTTTTTTGTCAAGGAGAGAGAAAGAAATGGTATCTAAAAAAATCATTAAATAATTTTGTAATTATCTATCGGCAAACTAAATCACAGCATTGATCAAATCTTAACTTACAAAAGGAGGATAATTATTCTTGCAATATTATCAACTTATATACTTCCACAGCTATCAAACCTAAAAGAAATATTTAATAATTCTGCAATTATTTATTGGTAAACTAAATTAAAGCATTGATCAAACATTAATTCACTAAAATAGGGTAATAATCCTTGCAATATTATAAACTTTATAATATGCAAGGATTGTTAGCCTCTTTGAGTGAATTTATATTTGATCAATGCTGTGATTTAGGTTGCCAATAGATAATTAAGAAATTATTGGATGATTTTATTGAAGATACTATTTTTTTCTCTCTCTCTCTCTTTAACAACAACAAAAAAAAAGAATAAATAAAATGAAAATTAAGCTGGTGATAGTAGGGGGGTCACGACTGCAAAAACGTTGGGAACTCTGTGGTGCTAAACAGATAAAGACGTGAACTATAGAAATAGTTTCGTAGAAGAGTATTTTCATGTAAAATCTCAAATTATTAGATAAGTAAAAAAGGAAATTATATGAGTATTTCACGGTATTTTACCCCTCATAATAAATAGTTAGGTAACTATATGAGAACTGTTTGAAAATCAAATATATTAACATCATTGTAATGCTAAGGAAATATATCAAGACTATCCATGTAGTGACAGCTTACTCATAGTTGACCAGTCAGGTGGCAAGAAGATTTCTTAGGGTTCTTTATAACTTATTATTTCATACTATTTTGTAACAATTAATAGGTATGCTAATAATTCCATTGTATAAGAACAATGCACATGTCTATCAATAAATAACAGCTAACTTTTGTTTAATTTTTTTTCACGGAAAATGACGGTGGCTTTATTCGGACTATAGTATATATATATATATATATATATATATATATATATATATATATATATATATATATATATATATATATATATATATATCAGTATATATATATATATATATATATATATATATATATAAATATATATATGTGTATATATATATATATATATATATATATATATATATTTATATATATACACTGTATATCATCATCATTACCACCATCAGCCATTACTATTCCACTGCAGACAAAATGCCTCAGACATGTCCTTCCACTTGCGTCTGTTTATGGTCTTTCTGTGCCAGTCCATGCTTGCAAACTTCCTTAGTTTGTAGATCCATCGACTTCTCCTCCTTCATTTGCCTATTTTGCAATCTTTAGGGACCCATTATGTTATTCTTAATATTCCTCTATTATCTGTCATTCTCATTATATGCCCTGTCCATGTCCATTTCTTTTTCTTGCATATTTTTAGAATATCCTCCACTTCGGTTTGCTCTCGTATCCTCGTTCTTTTTCTGTCTATTAGTGTTAATATCATCATTATCCTTTCCATAGATCTGAGTTGTAACTAGCTTATGATCTAAGGCTTTAGTAAGGCTCCAAGTTTCTGATACATAAGTTGGTACTGGTAAAACCATCTTATTAAATACTTTTCTTTTTATAGAAAGCGTGATTTTGCTTTTCATAATCTCATTTTGTTTACCAAATGCTCTCCATCCCATGCCTATATTTCGTTTAATTTCGATCCCGTGTCCTAAGTATGTATATTCATTAACAATTTCTAGAGTTTGCCCATTATTCATATTTGTTGTCTGTTTTCATGGAACATTATCTTAGTTTTAAGCATATTCATTTTCAGTCCTACATTTCTGCTTTCTCTGTTCAAATCTTTTATTATCTTTTGTATTTCCTCCCATGATTCACTAAATACAACTATATCATCTGCAAATCATAAATTGTTAAGGTATTCCTCAATATTTATTCCTACATTATCCCAATCTTAATTCTTGAAAACTTCGTCTAGACATGCTGTGAATAATTTAAGAGTGATAGGGTCTCCGTATCAGCTCTTTTCTCAATCAGAATTTTCTCACTATTTTTATGTAGTTTTAGGATTGCTGTACTTCCTGCATAGATATTTTCAAGTGTTCCAACATAAGATTCTTCTATTGTTTGTTTTTGAAGGGCTCTCATTACTGCTAATGTTTTGACAGAATCAGAAGCTTTCTCAAAGTCTATAAATGCCATATCTATAGCGGTTTGTCATACCCTGTTGATTTTTCCATTACCTGTTTAATTACATGGATATGGTCAGTTGCTGAATACCCGCTTCTAAAGCCTGTCTGCTCTTTTGGTTGATTACAGTCTAACTGTCTTTCTATTTGGCCTAATATGATCTTTGTAAATATTTTATATATTATGGGAAGTAAAGTTATTGGGCGGTAATTTTTCAGGTCTTTTGTGTCTCGATTTTTGTGAATTAGTATAATGATAAAGTTTTTCCAAGCTGTAGGTATAGAGCATTCTTGCTGACAGTTTGTGTAAGGTTCATCCAGTTTTACTACAATGAAGTCTCCTCCATCTAATATTGAATAAATTGCCGGGCCATTTTCTGCTGCTTTACCTCTTTTCATGCCTTTTAATGCTTTCTTTACTTCTCCTACTGTTAAGTTTGGTACCGGCTCAGGTGTTTCATTATTTCTATTGGTGAAGTTATCTCTTATATCACTATTGTGTAGCATTATATAGAAGTCATCTGTAATTATTCCACCTCTATTGTGGATAATATTTCCGTTTTCACCATTTAAAGCAAACGTCTGTTGGCGCCCTGTTCCAAGTCTTCTTTTCATCAATTTGATGCTTCTTCGTTTCTTTAGTGTTTCCTCAGTTTTGGTCTGATTGTGTTTTTTTTAGTTTATTTATTGTTTTGGATAATTCTGTTAAACTCATCTTTCTCGGATTATACCCCCATTTCCAATCTTTTCTTTATTATATTTCTGGTCTTTTTTTTGGTAGTTTTCCTTGATCTTGTATAGGGAGCTCTTCCTCCTATCTCTTGTGCTGATTCTAATACAAATTTTGTTAAATTACTATTCATTTCTCCTTTACTTGCTTCCATTTCATCAGATAGCTGGGAGTATCTATTTTGTATTGCTAAACTAACCTCATCAGAATTTTCTCTTATTACAGGAGTGTTTATTTTCTTTCTTCAAATTACTTTCTGTCTTTACTTAGATCTAAACCAATTTTGCTTCTCACCATTCTATGATCGCTTGGCTTTAACTTGATTAACACTGTTACATCTTTAAGTAAATTGACTTTTTCTCTGGGATTAAAATCTCTTTCATTTTTCGTTTCTCCATTTATGGTGTTCCATGTTCATTTTCTCTGTTCCTTTTTGTAAAAAAAAGTTCATAATTGTAAGATGGTTTCTTTCCGCAAATTCTACAAGCATGTCTCGTCTGTCATCCCTTGTGCCTACTCCAAATTTACCTACTGCTGATTTTCCTCTCATTTCTTTTCTCCTACTTTAGCATTGAAATAACACAAAACAAGTGTAAATTGGGTTCTATGTTTTTTTCATAGATATCTCCAGATCTTCATAAAAAGTTTCTTTTTCTTCCTCTGTATGGGATGTTGTTGGTGCATACGTTTGAATGATCTTTAGCTTATACTTCTTATTTAGTTTGATAATTAATCCTGCACTTTTTATTAATAAGAAATCCTACTCCATTTTCTTGGTTCGTTTTATGTCCTGTGAAGCAAAATATATGGCCCTTTTTAAATTCTATATAAGATTTCCCAGTTCTTCTAATTTCACCCAGTCCCATTATATCCCAATTTATTTATTTCTGTTCTTCTAGTAACACAGCAAGATCTTCCCTAGACAGGGTCCTGACGTTGTATGTTGCAAGGTGCAGTTTCCAAAGGTGGCCATTCTAGTCTAGAGATTCTTAGCACCACCTGCAGTGGATTGTAGTTGCTCGTGCCACGGGCCACTACAATCCACTGCAATCCAGTTGTTCCACTGCCGCTGGGGACTGGGGCTGAGAGGAGGTTGATATTTACATATCTGGGTTTTGGCCAGTTCTCATCACCACGTTAGCTACTGCGTACTGGTGATGGTGGGAGATTTTCGTCTGATCGCTCACAGCAAACCAATATAGTATGGGTGGTCCTGACTAGTATAGCTTTGCTGATTATAGTGAAGCACAATCCCTTTCATCTCGTTAAGGTATCCCCCCTCAGAAAGGATACACACGTATGTAATAGAACTCAAAGAGTTGTTGTTGATGGGTACCTTAGTGAGTATAGGAATGTGATATCTGGTGTTCGACAGGGTAGAGTTCATTGCCCATTACCTTCCATACTATATACACATGACATGTGGTTTGGCCCAGAAAACAAGCTTTTTGCATGTGCAGATGATGCTACTCTCTTTGCATCAAATCCCTCTCCTGAATGTAGATCTGGGGTTGCTGAATCCCTTAATAGAGATCTAGCTAAAATTAGTGCATGGTGCAAATTTTGGGGTATGAAGTTGAATCCTAACAAAATTCCAAGTATGATTCTAAGTATGTCAAAGATAGTGGCTCCTCAACATTAGGATCTCAGCATTGATAATGTTTCTTTAACTTTGTATGACTCGTTTAAAATTTTAGGTGTGGTTCTCGAAAGCAACTTTACTTTTGTGAAACACATTAGGTCTATATCTTCTTCAATTGCACAAAAAATTGGCTTTTTGAGGAAGTCTATCAAGATTTTGGTGATCAATCTATTCTGAAGAAGTTTTTTAATTCGTTCATTCTACCTTCTTCGAGTATTGTTCTCCTGTCTGGTCTTCAGCTGCTGATTCTCATCTTAATTTGTTGATCAGAAACTTACGGTCTATTAATTTCTTATTCCTGATCTAGATATTAATCTTTGGCACCGTCGTTGCATAAAATTTTTCATAATTCTGACCATCCTTTACATTTAGATCTTCCTGGACAGTTCCATCCTGTTCGTAATACTAGGCATGCAGTTCATTCTAATAGTCAGGCCTTCTCCATCAGGAGGCTCAATACTACACAGTATTCTAGAAGTTTTATTCCAGCTGTGGAATGATCTTCCTAATCGGTAGTTGAATCAGTAGAACTTCAAAAGTTCAAACTTGCAGCAAATGTTTTTTATGTTGAACAGGCTGACATAAGTCTTTTTATAGTTTATATATGACATATATGTTTTGATGTTGTTACTGTTTTTAGAATAATTTATTGTTGATTTTTTCTCATCGTTTATTCATTTTCTCATTACTTTTCCTCACTGAGCTATTTTTCCCTGTTGGAGCCCTTGGGCTTATAGCATCTTGCATTTCCAACTAGGGTTGTAGCTTATCTAGTAATAATAATAATAATGAATATATATATTATATATATAATATATATACATATATATATACACACATATACATATATATATATATATATATATATATATATATATATATATATGTACATATATATATATATATATATATATATTTGTATAAATATATATATATACAGTATATATATATATATATATATATATATATATATATATATATATATATATATATACAGTATATATATATATATATATATATATATATATATATATATATATGTGTGTGTATATAAACCGCTTAAAAATTATTAATACTTGTAATTAAGGGAAACCTTATAAACGAACCGACTGAATAAAAGTTTTCTATGGAAATTATTCCGGAGAGTTGGCTCTCCAAGTGTAGACGATAACCAGTTACGACATAAACAACTTAATACTTAAATTTCGTCTCTTAAACGTCATCAAGACAGAACACGAATTTAAAGAAGTTGGCTTGTCTAAAATGGTAAATTTCTAGTAAACAAGTCATATTCTATTCTTAATTTCTTGTGTAAATAGCTTTTGTCAAATATTTTTTCAGTATGTTTGATATTCATTCAACGTTGTTTCTTAATGTATTTTTGATACTTTGGGTTTTGTTTTGTTTGTGCTACTCATGATATTTCTTTATACACTTCGATGAAGATGAATGTCTATGGGATATTTGTTAAAACGTCATTGAGACTGCAGCATTAATTCATACGGCAGGATTAATTCATACGACAGATCTGCGACAGATTATCCCACAAAAAGGCAAGTTTACCGAGGACTTTGAACAGTGGCCGCTCTTAAAATTCTTAGCCCTGACCTGGATATATATCTCTGGTACATTGTCTTTTTGTGCTTACTGTTTAAGATTTTTCATAATTCTTAACATCCTTTGCATTTAGATCTTCCCTGACTGTAGCATCAGCTATGCAATGTAGGCTATGCAGTTAAGTGTAAAAATTGTAACTCTCTTGCCTCTTCTGTCATGAAACTCAATACGACATAGTATTCCAGAAGCACATTTGTTAAACAGATTTTATTTCTTTTTAATGGGGGGTGCTGTATTTAAAGTCAGACCGCAATGATCAAAGTCACCGTGATAATTATTTATTAGCATTCATTACAAGCCAGAATTTTGTACCCCAGTACGCTTGATCCTAGAGGTTGGATAGGCTGAATCCCCCCCCCCCCCATCTTAGAACCCCTCTTCTCATATAATAACGCCGCTAAGCAACGGTAGGTAATATAGTTAGCACTTAGTATTATGGTGCACTTCGTATATGGATAACGCGAAGTTTGTCTTGCCTAAATTTCCTATTGCCTCTAATCAAATTCAATATTTATATGATATTAATGGTAAGAAGCTGGATCCGGCCTCTCTCAAACTATCATTGCCAATTGCGTCGAAGATTCCGGTTATTCAGAAGTGCTGCAATGAAAATTCCAAGAATTTATGACTTTCAAGACCTTTTATAAATTTGTGCAGCGAAATTATCTCAATTTTAGTATTGCTGTTCTATATGTGATATCTGGGACTCGTTTAGGTTAGAGTTAGATGACATGTATTCGAAATTACAACTACAATATCCTACAGTAATTACAGCTGAATTTTCACCCCAAAAGTTCATAGAAGTTACTCTTTTCCTTATTTTTCTTGTACAATTATATGATATACTCCTCTATGCTTTCATCTCCTCATCATTAGGTTCATATATTCTTTGACTTCAATTTACTGTTTGAATTTTGGAAAATGCAAAATTTTTATTTTCTCATGTTTTCATTTTTATAGAAATTATATTTAATTGGACTCCGATCAATAAGAACCAGGGACAGGTTACAAAATTTGGATATTTTATTAATGGCAATTATAATAATAATATTAGGAATTACTATATATGTCTAATGAAGTCGGGAGAGGTTGGTCGTTAACATCAGAAAATAATACATGCAAATCCAGACGAATAAACGTATATGAGTCTGGGGAATATAATTATGGCCTCTAAATACATCCTGGTTAGAAGTCCTGTTTTTACTACTTATAGACAATCGGTATATATATCTGTTTCTGTGTCTAAGGGGATTGAACCTTCTGTTCATATCTATTTCAGTTTGGAGGACGTCGGGGAATGTTAGAGGGATCAGCTCTATTCAAAATCTTTCAAGAAGAAGAAGAAAAGAAAGATAGCGGAAGAAAGGCCGAAGAAACTCGCCTGTACATCGGTCTGAACCGAGTTTTAGGAGGAAGGTGGAGGCGGGGATCTGGTCTGTGCCACGTCACTATCACCCTCGACAACGGTAAGCTTCAAGAACTATTTTATGTCTTGTCAGTATCTGGTTTTAGGATTATAATCTTGGGATGGGCGCGGCTTTATGTTGGGCCTTGTCGAATCAAAAATCTGTTCTTATGAGCGAGTGGGAGAATTGTAACTAAAGCTGAATTTAAGCGATAATTGATCAAGTGTCTGATGCATGCGTTGCAACATGTTGTCGTGATGGATCGGGCAACAAAATGAGTCTTAGATAAAGATTAAGTGCAGGGATGAAGGTTGTACACGCTAAAGAATATTATATATATATATATATATATATATATATATATATATATATATATATATATATATATATATATATATATATGTCATCATCATCATCATCATCATCTCCTCCTCCTACGCCCATTGACGCAAAGGGCATTGGTTAGATTTCACCAGTCGTCTCTATCTTGAGCTTTTAAATCGATACTTATCCATTCATCATCTACTCACGTTTCATAGTCCTCATCAATGTAGGCCTGGGTCTTCCAACTCTTCTAGTCCCTTGTGGAGCCCAATTGAAAGTTTGGTGAACTAATCTTTCTTGGGGAGTGGGAAGAGCATGCTCAAATCATGTCCATGTCCATCTACCCCTCAACATGATCTCATAAAACAGCTACTGCCACATTCATCCGTTATCTGGTAAATTGTGGATGAACCAGATATGCATTAAAACTGACACAATATAAGTCTCATACAATTACACAGAAGATTCATCGGGAGCATATTTAATCCCCCTATACACACTGCACCAGCCCCACCTATCTTACTCTCAATCCTGTTTTTCCTGAATATCAAGGCTCTTTTTTTCCCCCAAAAATCTCTCCTTTCTCTGCCCTCTTCGCAACAGTTTCTTTATTCACGCTTTTCACTAAACCATTCTTTCTACATGACTGGACACCTCAAAATATTCTAATCCATCCTCTCGCCACTGCTGGCAATTGTGCAACTTTGACAGAATTTAACATTACTCACCTTTGTACTCTTCCAACGCTAAATTTACAACAATTCATGTCCACAGTTCTAATTTTTTTTTCTATCAATTTCTTTCAGCATGATAATGCAACTCACTTTAATGAAGGAGAGTGTGCTTAATATTCTGTTCATACCCACCTGGATTCCATTCTGTAGACAGTGCCTTAACCCTATCTTTTGCACACATCCTGTTATCTTTCCTGTTTCACATTATCTGTTACTCACCTCTCCTCTAATCTTAGCATTATCCTTTATATTTACTCCTTAATACTTTTACAAATCAATCACTTCCACTTTTCCATCACCCTTTACATTCATTGCTCCATCCTCCTGGTTTGTATTTGCTTTAATAATTCTACTAATTTGGGGATTTACCCTCAACTATTTAAGTTAGCAAACACTTTAAAACTTTTGCACCAGTTTCTTCAGTTTCTTTTCACTTCTCCTGATCAGCAAAGTGCCATTTGCAAATATTAACCATTCCACAGGCCATTCACTAGTAATTTTCTTGTCCTACAACTTCACATATACATTCAGTGACCATTCTCAGACCTCCCATATCACTCGCACCGTAATTATGTTGTGCAGCCTTTGCGACATAAGATATACATCCTTATCTCAGACTCAGTTTCACTTCAAGCCTCTAACAGTCTTTCATGAACATGATACCATCTTAACCACCTCAATATATAAATTTACCCATCGGATGTCTTGGTGAAGATGAGTTGATTTCCATTTCAAATGCATATGAATTCGACATGGAGATGTAAGGTAGAGTTTGTAATAACTCTATAGTATATCTTTTAATGTCTTCTGGGACTTTCTTTTGGCTCTGAGGCATAGGTTCGAATCCTTGCGTAGGCAAAAGCCTTTTTATAAAAAAGAATATCCCGGTGGGTCTTTATTCATAAGGTAGAGTAAATTCGATATTAAAAGGTTTATAAATATATAAATATACATGTATATATATATATATATATATATATATATATATATATATATATATATATATATTTACAAGTATATACTCTATATATAAATGAATATATACAATGATGGAAAAGGATAGCAAAAGTGTGACGTCTTTGTTTTCTTAGGAAAATGATTCATACAGTAATTTTTTAAAGAAAAACGGCAAATTAGCGAGAGTGTAAACACTTTGTTTCCTTCAACGATGTAGCAAAATATTTTTTCACGGCGTGTTTTTTATCATTACACTTATAAAGGCTTCTCTTGGTGGTTTGAGGTATGCACTTGATATGGTTGTTTCTCCATTATTTGCACGTGTATTTTCTTTTCTGAAAGCTTTTAAAATAGTAATGCATACCTTATGTAATAGAAAGTTTAGTTTCAATCTAGTATAAATTATGTTGATTTAGGTTTCCGTTAGGGGCCAAAATGTTATTGCTCCTAGCTAATAGCTTAAATAAACTAATTACATGGATTTATTGATTTCTGTCTTAAGGTTTTTCTTTTGGTTTAATATTTAAACGGCTCTTTTTCTGGGTTGGTTGGGTGATTGCTATCTTTCCTATTCATCAAATAAATGGTGTCTTTAGGGTATCATGCTGAAATTACAGTATTCTCATGCCATCTTGATCAAATACGGGAAGTTTATAGGGGAATATTTATCCTGCTCAGTGAATTAAGTGACCATCAAAGGTTTTCTCTGTGAGTTATTGGTTTATTTCATCCTAATAATGATCTCTTCAGATCACCACGTGAGGTAGTGAATATCTCAAGATTATTATTTTAAAATGGAACGCTGATTGGCCTTCGCAAGGATCGACCACTCTCGAAGTTTCTACGCTAATTCATAATAATCAATCAATCATAGTCAAATACAAGATGCCAGAAAACTCCAAATCAATCAATCATAGTCACATTTTCAGGAACGCTATCACTAATAACCAGTATTATTTACTAAATCAGAGATAAGTACGATATTATCCACTTTGGATTTCCCTTAGTTGATTTGTTATAAATGAAAAAGGAATTGGCCAGCCTGTTTGTTGGTGTTTTATGTACACAGTAATATTTGTTGACTCCCACTATTTTTCTACTTTGGTATTTTACACATTTACGTTTTTCCCCAGTTGCATCTAGGTGCTGAATGGCCTGCCCTATCCCAGCAATGAGCCATATGACTAAAGATCCGTAAATTATAATGGAACCAATTATCTAATTAATTTCAAGTGAACTGCGTTTGTTAGTGTTATATTAAACTG
>NC_090725.1:262283442-262288442 GCF_036898095.1 Palaemon carinicauda | reverse complement strand
TCTGTGTGTGTGTTATGCCATCAATACCTCCTAATTCATTTCCATGGATTTTTTCGTTACTTTTCAATTTTTTTTTCTCTTGGTAACATGGATCATTTCACCTTGGTGTCAGCAGTCCCTATGCATAAATAACGGAAACTGAAATGGCAGCATCTGGTTGGAATATTCTTATTCAAATGATTTTCTGATTTATAAAATGATTACTATAAATAATAATGATTATCCCAAGACAGAAAGAGATTAATAGTACCTTTGTAAGGCCTTAATTTTCAATATTTTCATTTCATTTCCCTCTTTTTCCCTGTTCTAAATATGTCATCTTCATAGACCCATTTTGGTCAAAGATATTTATGATAAAATTATCTCTGTTTTTGTTCTCATTGGCGGTTCTCATTGGTTTCCTTTAAACAGTTAGTTGACCAGAGGACCCACATGTGAAAGCATTGAAATAATGTCTAATTATGTATGTGCTAGATAGCTTGGAAGGTTAATGAAAATCGGAACCTTGTTTCTCGCTAGATTTATGGTACCGCCACCAATATGTTGTGGTTCTGGTAGCCTAATGGAAACTAATCTGTCTGGTAATCTGTTGGACGGGAGTTAGAGACACACTCAAGCTCGATAGTTTCTAGCATTGTCTGCATCCTCACAATCCTTATGAGCTAAGGATGGGGGTTTTGGGGAGCCAATAGGTCTGCCTACTGAGTCATTAGCAGCCATTGCTTGGGCATCATTGGTCCTAGCTTGGAGAGGGGTTTGCCCACTGATCATATGTATATATGGTATCTATATTATTATCCTGTTCTTTGCATCTGCCATTCATGAACGACCTTTAAACCTTTATTTGGTCAGACAATTACACTTTGGTTCTAATAATCAAGGTCAAGCACCAAGATAACCAGAACCAGAAGCTGGGGAGGATACTCTTAAAGACTACCGTGGCTGGTTCAGTAGAATTCCTTGCTGGTGTAAGAAAACCCTGCACAGCCCAGTTTCGGTGGAGTAACTGTACACCTAAACTTTTGGTGTATCACATATCACATCCTTATCTATCAAGAACTGAGAAGGGCCACTATCCACTCTGTAGCACTTTACTGGAGTCACAAATACATTTGTTGTATGTGTAAGAATACTCTGTAGTTGTGGCCTGGTGGTGCTATAATAGCGAAAGGAATTAAAGACAATAATATTTGATTGACTAAGAACACAGCCTGGATGTTGAAAAGGTTCTTTCAAATGTAAGAACTCAGATAAATTACTTTGTGTTTTTGGGGGAACAAAAAACGTGAGTTAAAGTTGCATGTTAATTTAATTACAGCCCTCCAGTCATCTTGTATTAACATCCTGATGTGGCAAATTCTTTCTTTTAGGAGGATCTCAATTGTGTAACTGGTTGGGATTCTATAGTAAAATTTTATTTAAGTTGTGTGTTTAAGTCTTGTGTAGATAATTATATTTATTTAAAGTGATTTTTTTTAACATGTAGCTCGTCAAAATACGTTTGGAACCGCCTGTGGTCATAGGTTCTTCCATTTCCTGTAATGAAATGTTAAGCTATTACGGTTTTGCTGTTTGGTCCTATCTATTCTTGTACCCGAGTTTTGGATAGGTTCATTTTCAACTACTATAATAGTAATTTTCTGTGCATTAGTTTCTCTTTGTTCTTCCAAGTGTTACCCTATCAGTACTTGTAAAATCGATAAGAATTTTTCCATTGATTTTTCCGTGTACCGCCTTTTCCCTAGGTGCAAAATAACGAGAAGATTCTCCTTTTATCAAATTCAGAATCATTTAATAGTTGAAACGGTTCAAGATATATTTTAGTGAGGATAGAATGCTACATAAAGTCCCACTGATTCTTCTGTTCCTCCATTTATTTTTCCTGTAGATTTAAGTCTCGCAATGGTAACTCTAATAATGAAAAGGATCGACAGCCATCCAGGTACACAAATCCAGGTTTTGTTTTTGGTTGGAATCTAATAGGATGAGATAAATCAGTATTGTACTGAATACTATGTTTGCTGGTTGATCAGAAGGGGGGTGCATTTAATCTTGATATGCAGGCAAACCAGAATGTCCGAGTGAGTGATATTTGGAAGAGGAACGACAGGATTGATTATTAGGAAAGAATAATTATGAGTAAACATTTAATACGTCTAGAAAAAAATTATACGAAAGGGTGTAGGAAGTCAGGTTGCTAACAGGAGAGAGAGAGAGAGAGAGAGAGAGAGAGAGAGAGAGAGAGAGAGAGAGAGAGAGAGAGAGAGAATTCAGTTATGTGCTACACCTACAGTATATATTTAAATACATTTATACCTCTATTCTCCTAAATGGAAACCATGCGAGAAGAAATTTCTTCTGTAAAAGCATTTTCGAAAATGGCCCTCTTGTGATTATAAAACGTGTATTAAACTGAAAAGTCTGTTGATGCATTGTGCGTTTATGGATGTACACCGCCCGTCCCCACCCTTGAAAACACCCAGGCACGACAGCCGCCCACACTGGCGAAGGGCCACATAATCCTTTTAACACGATCCTGAAGGATGTTTTCGGAGATCCCATCTCCCCAAGGACCCCCTCCCGCACCCTCCTCAGATACATTGTGGAAGGTGATGTCGAGAATGTGGTCCAACGCTGCCCCTTCTGCGGGGTCACGACCTCCCCGTCATCTCGCACACGAAGGCCCGGGGTTCAAGCGGCTGATTCGACGCATTGCTTGCAAACATAATGTTCGCCCAGGTTTATCAGTCAAGGTTGCTGTCACTCAAGTGCTTTATTCAGGCCCTTTTATCTCTCGCATCTCCTGGCAAATTGATCTTCCAGACGTCATGCAGATCGGGAGAAAATGTGCTGATATGCTTCTCTCTCTCTCTCTCTCTCTCTCTCTCTCTCTCTCTCTCTCTCTCTCTCTCTCTCTCTCTCTCTCTCTCTCTCTCTCTCTCTCTCCTTTAAAAGTTGATTAAATTCTAACGCTTCAGGTTTTGTGAAGATTAAAATGCAACAAACATTTATTATTATTATTATTATTATTATTATTATTATTATTATTATTATTATTATTAGCTAAGCTACAACCCTAATTGGAAAAGCAGGATACTATAAGCCCAAAGGTCCCAACAGGGGAAAAAATAGCCCAGTGAAGAAATAAAATAAGGAAATTAATAAACTACAAAAGATGTAATAAACAATTAAAATAAAATGCTTTGATAACATTAACAACATTAAAACATATATTTCGTATATAACTATAAAAAGATTCTTATGTCAGCCTGTTCACATTAAAAGCATTTGATGCAACAACAACAATACATGCACCCTCTGCTAGTCCACTGAAGGACAAAGGCCTCAGACATGTCAATTCATGTCTGGGTTTTGCCCAGTTTACATCATCATGCTGGCTAATGCGGATAATGATGGTGGGAGAATTTGGTCTGATTGCTCACAGCAAACCACCCTAGTATGGGTGACCCAGATTATTGGAGCTTTGGTGATTATGGCGATACACAAACCCTTTCACCACGTTAAGGTATCCCCACTCAGAAAGGATATATATATATATATATATATATATATATATATATATATATATATATATATCTGTGTGTGTGTGTGTGTGTCATTTCTGATGAAAAGAGCGCTTATTTAAGGGTTGTGAGTCCATTAGTATCTGTTGTATAATGAATCATGAATCGTAGGCCATTATTATCATTATACAAGCAACCCTAACTGTGAAAGCAGGGTTGTACAAGCCAAGGGTTGCAATGAGAACCCAGATATGAAAAGTAAAGAAAAAACTCAAACGGAAACATGTCAAGGGAGAATAACAAATTAGGCAAAATATAATAAATCAGATAAACTATGAAACGAGATTTATACCAGTATGTTCAACAACCATTTGGCCTAAATTAGAACTTTTAAAATTCCACAAATTAAACCTCTTCCCTAGGAAGATTATTTCACTATTTGGTCACCATAGGAATAAATCTAAGAAAGAAAAGGCCAAACAATGAGAATTAACTGCATGTATGGTGTAGTTTGGGAAGATGTGGATTCAGAGGATGATTGTAATTATGAAAAAATCTTTTGCAGTGAGTTTACTAAGCGACGGTGCTAGAGATTTGCACTTGATTAAGTCATGGAAATTTTGAGGATCTGAGGAACAGAATTAAAACATATCTTTAGGATTGAAAGTTCTCTATAATCTTGTTAAAAGACTTTCTCAATATACCAATGTTTTGTGTACTTTTCAGATATAGATTGGATATATTTCTCAAACGTATTTTGCACTGGAGAATGGCGCCTAGAATTTTAAGATTTATTTGTTGTTGAAAAGAAAGTTCGTGAATAGATCTATCGAGATCTTCTAACAATTATATATTGAAATTTGGTGATTAACTTCATTCCCAGAATTTGCATCGTTCAGAAATTTTAGTCGAATCTTTGTTTCGAGACTGCTACGGAAAGGCCTCTTAGGCCAGTGACAAATATGATTTTTATTCCTGTAAGATGTGGGGAAATGAAACAGTTAATATTCTCTGCATTCTGTGTGATATAAAAGCCGTCCCTTAGAGATTGGAAGAGAATCCTTTTGGGAAATTGTAAGCATGTGCCTGACTACGTTGGGTAATACGAAAGGATGATTGTGGGAGGTAATTTTATTGGATATATATATATATATATATATATATATATATATATATATATATATATGTATGAATGTTTGTATATGTGTATATATTTTATACATGTATAATGCTTCTATGTATGTATATACTCTATATATATATATATATATATATATATATATATATGTATGTATATATTATCCAAGAGAAGATTTTGCTGTATGATTACTTATATTTCAAGTTGAAGTTTCTTTAACATGAAAATTAATATCTATCCATAAATTAAAAGGAATTCACAGTGTAGTTATTCTAAGATAGGCATCCTGTTTATAATAAACATATAATCACATGGAGACGTTGAGTAAATGAAGGCAG
>NC_090725.1:262273442-262280942 GCF_036898095.1 Palaemon carinicauda | reverse complement strand
TAGTTTTAACCCTATAATTTCAAGTGTTTTACCATTATATCAATAAATCAATTGCAGTGATGATCCTCATGCATCAACTTCATCGTCAGTTTCGACCACTGCACTTAGTACACAAGGCAGAACAGTGCATTCCATCTTCCTGTAGCCACATGATGCTCCAGAGCCATCTGCTTTGCAACCACAGCAGATCATTTTGAGCAGAGTATCTGGAGCAATGGGACAGTCAGTTTCAACTGGAGTTAGGATGACATTCAGTTTCCATCCCTAGGTTGCTGCTGCAAGGGCCTTCCTGTTCATTCTTGAACAGTGAGATATGTTCGGAATGAATGCTGCTTGGCTGCTGCACTTGTTGAAAGTGGAATTGCCAGTTGGAAAGAAGAGGACAGTCATGTTCTGGTGATTGCCATTTTGTAGGCAATATAGCGGAACTCAACCAGTGAAGCACATTCAGATGCGCCATAGACCGTCAGGAGAAAGCTTTCACCTGCTTCTTGCACTTTCTGATGAGTGCTGTCAGCATTGGTGAAAGTCTTTAGTTGATCGCACGGCCTCTTGTTGACAGTCACATAAGCTACAACACCAGTGACATGAGATACAAGCTGATCAAACAGGTAGCCTGCAAACGGTGGATGCACTTGTAGCTACTGGACAAAGACATCATAGTCTTTCCTATCTTTGCACTGAGTAGATGAACGAAGCTCTTTGTGCTGCTCAGAGGTTGCAGTGTACACCTGTGAACTTTTCCAAGGCATCACACAGAGGTACACAGTGAGGCAATGCATGCACCATGTGGTCAAGGTTCTGTTAGTTATGCCCCTTCCATGGGTTATCAATATCATGATATGTACTCATTCTATCCTAAAAATAATGCTTTCAATGACTTTCCTGTGTCTGAAAAACTATAATTTGATACTTCATTTTCGCTTCTATCTTGACTACAGCCTGAGATATGGGAAAATATTATATCGGCGGCCATTTTGGACGCCATCTTAAACATCTCAAATCCCGCGTTGGGGATTCTTGAGGACTTTAAGTATGTTTGAGCTTGTTATGAATTTGTTTGAGGTCGAAGCCATATTTGAGCTAAAAATAATGCTTTCAATGACTTTCCTGTGTCTGAAAAACTATAATTTGATACTTCATTTTCGCTTCTATCTTGACTACAGCCTGAGATATGGGAAAATATTATATCGGCGGCCATTTTGGACGCCATCTTAAACATCTCAAATCCCGCGTTGGGGATTCTTGAGGACTTTAAGTATGTTTGAGCTTGTTATGAATTTGTTTGAGGTCAAAGCCATATTTGAGCTAAAAATAATGCTTTCAATGACTTTCCTGTGTCTGAAAAACTATAATTTGATACTTCATTTTCGCTTCTATCTTGACTACAGCCTGAGATATGGGAAAATATTATATCGGCGGCCATTTTGACGCCATCTTAAACATCTCAAATCCCGCGTTGGGGATTCTTGAGGACTTTAAGTATGTTTGAGCTTGTTATGAATTTGTTTGAGGTCGAAGCCATATTTGAGCTAATGCTCTGAAATCACCAACAATAAAAGAGGCCTTTCTATCATCTCGTATTTTGGCCATATCAGTGAGAAGACAATTGTAGACAGAATCATCCAAGTCTGCATTCTACTTGGGGGAACACAATTAAAAAAAGAAAATTATGCCCGCCAGAAACATATATGATCTGAATCTCATGACATGTGAGATGGAGGGTACTCTGTTCTAATACCTAATATGCATCACCATTCCCCATGGTCTAGGAATTGCATCCTATTTTTACATTTTTTTTTTGTAAACTACTGGGAATAAGCAACAATGAAAGATAATGGAAGACCCTGGTTCAGAGACTAAGGTAATATATATATATATATATATATATATATATATATATATATATATATATATATATATATATATATATATATGATAAATTTTTGCACATTTAAACGTGTTTTTCATATTTCAAATAAGCCATATATATTAATACATTAAAGTCTGGATTCTCTTAACGACCTCAGGATCAGAGCCCCAGGCGAAATCACTCAAAGACTATAGTATCAGACCGGCCGGGATTTGAACCCTGGTCCAGGATACCTGTATGCCAGTGAACATGAGTGGCATGAGTGGCATGTTCACTGGCATACAGGTATCCTGGACCAGGGTTCAAATCCCGGCCGGTCTGATACTATAGTCTTTGAGTGATTTCGCCTGTACAGGTATCCTGGACCAGGGTTCAAATCCCGGCCGGTCTGATACTATAGTATTTGAGTGATTTCGCCTGGGGCTCTGATCCCGAGGTCGTTAAGAAAATCCAGACTTTAATGTATTAATATATATGGCTTATTTGAAATATATATATATATATATATATATATATATATATATAATATATATATATATATATATATATATATATATATGATATATGTGTGTGTGTGTGTCATACTATGAGGAATTATCATGCTTAAGGGTACAGTCAAATATGATTTTTGTCATTTTGCTCATTCATTTTTATGTGTTGGGTAAGCTTTGTAGAGGGGCCAAATGTGGCAGGTGGTTTATTAAGAAGTTTTCTTGTCATTGCTGTATCAGAATTCATTCTTCATTTCCCTTTTTCTTATTTTATGTTTGTCCCAAAATGTTTTACCTTTCTGTTTATATATATATATATATATATATATATATATATATATATATATATATATATGGAAAAATCACGTACGTACAAGACATTGAACGAGAAGAGATTGTTATTGTAATAATCATAAACTTTAGATATGTGTACCATGGGTAGCCTTCCACTCTCATAATCTAAAAGACTTCGATAGGTTACTTTCATAATTTCATTTTGTGACTTTTCGGCGTTCGATTAGTTAGTTATTTATTACGTCATTTATTTGCAAGCCTTTATTTTGACGCATTATATTTCATTCTAGTTTAATGTGTTGTATGTAGGGACGTGATTTTGAAACTAGAGAGAACGTAACATATTGTAAAGCGCAATATTAAGATATTTTCAGTTGTGAAAATATCTTCCTGTCATCAGGAGAAATCAGGATATCTGAAGGAAAACAGTCATGTGTCATAATTTGGTGGATTTCTGGCTTCGAACGAAATGTTTTTCTGTGCAATATTTGTCCAGGTGCTTTTGCCTCTTCCGCAAGACTTTTCCATCATCAACAGGTAAATTCAAGACAAAATCTCTCTCTCTCTCTCTCTCTCTCTC
Organism: Palaemon carinicauda; assembly: GCF_036898095.1. Classification (NCBI taxonomy): domain Eukaryota; kingdom Metazoa; phylum Arthropoda; class Malacostraca; order Decapoda; family Palaemonidae; genus Palaemon; species Palaemon carinicauda. Next base: position 262,277,704 of record NC_090725.1, on the reverse strand, counting down.
TCTCTCTCTCTCTCTCTCTCTCTCTCTCTCTCTCAAGTAATTACCTCTATTCGATTGGCATATTTTAAAACCAACATATCCGATGCAGCTATTAAAGGTGTGCCTGCTTAGGATTCCTCAATCGTGTTGTTAACAACAAATTTATTAATTATATATTGAAAATTAAATTGATACCGAATTACCTCAGCGGTTAAGTCTTGGTTAAGTATATCCTGGCATTAGACTCTTGTGTTTCATTAGAACAAGATTAAAACGGTTTAGCAACATCAGTATACAACAGCGTCATTTATACTAATATGTAGTTTGTATTCCCGTTCTTTTTTCTTCATCTAATAGGCCTCAGCAACATTAAAATTTCTTACGGTTTAGGACTTTTTCCATTGAAAAACTTGAATCATATGCGTAAAGACTGATTTGTCGTAAAACCCAAGACCAACTTTCACTTCACTCCCCTGTCTGTGTCTTCTCCCTTCTATGCCTGGTATAGATAGATGATAGAACTGGAAGATTACTGGCCTCTCCAGCTACGGGGAGTAAGAAACAGACAGGTGGATTCGCAGATTGACAGAGCAATCTTCTTTGTCATTATGTAAGGAAAGTCTCTCTCTCTCTCTCTCTCTCTCTCTCTCTCTCTCTCTCTCTCTCTCTCTCATGTTATGTAACTGGAATGTAGAGAGTCTAGAGACTGTATTGACTGTGAATGAAGGAAAAAGGTGGTTGCATGTGTTAAGATGAACACTTTGGAAAGTAGTATAAACGTTAGTGACGATGAAATGAAGGATCAGTGTATTTTGAGATAGTGTTCGTGTGGCAGGAATAAAATACGAAAAGTGATTGTCAGGCATGTATGATTTAGAATCATAATGGGACGAGGCAAGCTAGACCTTGTGACGCCTTGGGAAAAAGATTTTGGAAAGGAGGGACACTAATATCCAGGAAGTGCAAAAGGGTGTGAGAGATATGAAGATGAACGGCGCTGTTTGTGGAGATGATTTCAATATGCTGCAGAGAAGGCTTCTGCGTAGGTTAGCAAAGGCACCAGCCACCCGTTGAGATACTACTGCAAGAGAATTATTGGGTCATTTGAATGGACAGACATTACTACATTGGATCCTTCTCTCTTGTTACAACTAATTTTTCCGTTGTCTACACATACACCGAGTTCTTTGGCATAATCTTTACACCTTCTCCTCTTTCCTCATACATTTAACAACACTAAGATTACCAAACAATTCTTCTTCGCTTATTGAATCAACTACTGCACTGTAGTTGTTCAGTGGCTACTTTTCCTCATGTTAAGGGTAGAAGAGACTCGTTAGCTATGGCAAGCAGCTCTTTTAGGAGAAGGGCACTCCAAAGTCAAACCATTGATCTCTAGTCTTCGGTAGTGGCTGGTAATAATAATAATAATGATTAATAATTGATAATTAATAATTAATAATAGATAATTAATAATTAATAATACTGTTGTGAAAGTTGTGTGTAAGGTAGTCTCATTGAGTACTCATCCATTAGGAAGTTGAAATATAAATGTGTCGGTAACAAATATTAGTAACTTCATTGGTGGCCAAGAGAGCTGAAAGGTACATATTTACAAGTTAAAATCAGAAGTCAAAGGAGCTTAAAAACAGACAACTCAACATGTATTATTAGTAGTTCTTAAGTTTTTAAAGGTCGCTCCTGAATTGGGGGGGGGGGGGGGAGACAAGGGACTGTGCCAATGGCCCAGCAGGATAATGCCCTAGCTAGGACCAGGGAGGGCCTGACAATGGCTGCTGATGACGCAGCAGGTAGACCTATAGGCTCCTCAAACCCTTCACGAACCCCAATCTGGTAGATCGTTAAGTAAGGATTTATCGTTATTTCCAAGTTTGAAAGAGATATTGGATGGAGAATTTGACATCTAAAGAAAAGTTCGTGTAGAATTTGATCTTGGTCATCTACCCCACTTTCCACTTTCGTACCAGTTCTGAATTCCGTATCTGTTTCTGCCATTCTCTTTGGTTTGATGATGGAGTAAACGCCCTTGATCGTCACTTTTTCTGAAATTATGATGGAAAATAGAATTTTACCTGTTACTTAATCCACAATTTCTACTATTAATGTGCCAAGGCATATGAGACAGGAAATCATTATTGAAATCTTAGTTGAAAACCTTTTTCTAATTATCTGACGTTGATTGATGCTATTATCACTTACGACTATTAATTATGGAATCACAAGATAACATCCTTACAAATCTCATTACAACCCTAGTTAGAAAAGGAGAATGTTATAAGCCCAGGGGCATCAACAGGGAAAATAGCACAGTGAGGAAAGGAAACAAGGAAAAATTAAATATTTTAAGAACAGTAACAATATTGAAATAAATATTTCCTATGTAAACTATTAAAACTTTAACAAAACAAGAGAAAGAGAAATTAGAAAGAATAGTGTGCCCGAGTGTACCCTCAAGCAAGAGAACTAATCCGAGACAGTGGAAGACCATGGTACAGAGGCTATGGCACTACCCAAGACTAGAGAACAATGGTTTGATTTTGGAGTGGCCTTCCCCTAGAAGAGCTGCTTACCATAGCTAAAGAATCTCTTCTACCCTTACCAAGAGGAAAGTAGCCACTGGACAATTACAGTGCAGTAGTTAACCCCTTTGGTGAAGAAGAATTGTTTGGTAATCTCAGTGTTGTCAGGTGTACGAGAACAGAGGAGAATATAAAGAATAGGCCAGACTATTCGGTGTTGTATGTGTAGGCAAAGAGAAAGTGAACCGTAACCAGAGAGAATAATCCAATGAAGTACTGTCTGGGCAGTCAAAGGACCCCATAACTTTTACGGTAGTATCTCAATTATTGTGCTATTTCAACTCGACCTACCCAGTACAGGGTTCGAAGCTGAATTATATGTAACTTCACAATAAGTAGGATGTGTAGGCTAAACATATATGATTTTCTTTCGGTGTACTTTATACCAAAGCGAAGAGACTTTTATATTAATGGGTTATGCTTATTTTAATAATTAAAATTGTTAATTTCATATGTAAGATTTTCAAACCGATATATATATATATATATATATATATATATATATATATATATATATATATATATATATATATATATATATATATATATATATATATATATATATATATATATATATGATTTTCTTTCGGTGTACTTTATACCAAAGCGAAGAGACTTTTATATTAATGGGTTATGCTTATTTTAATAATTAAAATTGTTAATTTTATATGTAAGATTTTCAAACCGATATATATATATATATATATATATATATATAAATATATATATATATATATATGTATATATATATATATATATATATATATATATATATATATATATGATTTTCTTTCGGTGTACTTTATACCAAAGCGAAGAGACTTTTATATTAATGGGTTATGGTTATTTTAATAATTAAAATTGTTAATTTCATATGTAAGATTTTCAAACCGATATATATATATATATATATATATATATATATATATATATATATATATATATATATATATATATATATATATATATATATATATATACAATATATGATTTTCTTTCGGTGTACTTTATACCAAAGCGAAGAGACTTTTATATTAATGGGTTATGCTTATTTTAATAATTAAAATTGTTAATTTCATATGTAAGATTTTCAAACCGATATATATATATATATATATATATATATATATATGTATATATATATATTTATATTTATATTTATATTTATATATATACATATATATATATATATATATATATATATATATATATATATTGTGTGTGTCTTTGTATAGTTAGATATATAGAAAGATAAATAGATACTGTATACATATATGTAATAGTAAAATTCACGAACAAATTCACTGAAGTACACGCTCGATATACCGTTATATAACTTAATGCCATCGCCAAACTCACAATGAAATAAAAACACCGATACTTTGTATTCCTAAAAAACTTGGATCTCTATTAAGTCAGACTAAAAGTTTGATTTAAGAAAACAAACCAGAAATTGCATTTAAATTTCGTCAATGTTATAGGATATTTGTTATGGTAAATTCATCAGGATGGAATTCTGTATCAACCTTGTCCCATAAATATTTTATATATATATATATATATATATATATATATATATATATATATATATATGTATGTATATATATACAAATATATATGTATTTATGTAATTATAGATATATATCTATCTATATATATATATATATATATATATATATATAT
>NC_090725.1:262255942-262260942 GCF_036898095.1 Palaemon carinicauda | reverse complement strand
ATATATATATATATATATATATATATATGCATATATATACAGTATATATATGGATATATATATATATATATATATATATATATATATATATATTATATATATATATATAAATATTTCAAAATTATTTACTTTTTACATACCAGCTCCAGATAGTGTTAATGTAGGAGCGTACATATAATTTTGCCACACATATCCCCAGATATTATGTTACAAAACCCAATATGAACAGCTGGAACCACGGATAAGAGTGAACGCCCTTTATGCCTTAAATTTATTATGATTTAATTTTGTGTGGATGCTTCGAATTACTTATACTATGTACTACTTTACTGTTGTATCACCAAGAAGCGACAGTAAAATAAAAAATCATGTTCTTAAAGAATATTTTGGGGATTCTGAATCGAGAAAATTTTGATAATTTAGAAAATATCTCTGCTCACCGGTTGCTTCATTATCCTATGTTGCTTCGATGTTCTATGTTGAAGTTGTTGTTGATGGAACTGCACAATGCCAATGATGATGGAATGCATTGGAATGATCGGGCAGGTGTTACAAAGAAATTTTGAGCTTTTTACCTTTGATATGACGACACAAGGGTCATCCAGTAGCAGATGAAGTTGATGGCTGGATTTTGTATATGAGGCACTTTTTTTATTTTTTATCTTTCTTAAAACATTGTAATTATCAGGATGGTTCTGACTTTTCAGTTCATTTCATAGTTGTTGGAGGTGTGCCATTGATGGAGTCATCAAGGTGGTAACTTTAACTCTGCAATTCATCCTAGGGTCTTACTTAATAATCATCTCCGATTCTTAAGTGTGTGTGAAAAATTTCACCAAACTTTTGTAGTGTTCTGTTTTAGTTTGTTCTTCCTTACATCTTTTTCGGTGACGATTTAACTCGTTCTTCGTCTTATCTGTTGTTCTGGATGTCCCTCCAGGTAATCAAGTATATCGTCATCTGACAAATCCCCATATTCATTTATCCCCGGTGTTAGTTCTTCCAGCATATATTTGTGGTTTCTTTTCTATTTATTCATTGCTTCTTTGATGAATGAATGCCGTCTGCAACATTGAAGTGTTTATAGCAATTCATAAAGTTATGCCAAGATGGGCACCATTCGATGTTTGGGTAATGTCAAATAGCAGTAGGTGGCCTTAAAACACATAATACATTGGTCCTGAAGTTGAAGCGTTCATTAGCCGAAGTGCCGCCTTCATTTCTGATCTTCGATTGTGATGGAATATATATGGTAATAAACATTATCTATCAATCATAAAACAAGGGAAGCCATCTTTCTTTCATCATTAATTGAGTCAACGAATAAATTTTAATGCTGTGAAATTTTTTTAGCATCACGTTGCGAGTAGATAGGCATAATTTTTTCTTGTTTTTCTAAAAGGATGGATTTATCGTTTTATATATATATATATATATATATATATATATATATATATATATATATATATATATATATATATTTATATATATATATATATATATATATATATATATATATATATAAAGGTAGGCTTTATAATAGGGTTGATGCGTTCTACAGCAACATGTATATCTGTCTTTCGTAGACTTTGATAAAGCTTGGGTTATACATAGCGATTTGGTGAATTTACATCCTGTTGTGTATCTTTTCTTCCTAAAACAGGCATGTCACATAGTATTGACTTATCTAAGACTGTTGTCTTTCTCATTGATCATTTTATTTACCGTAAGCAACAGACTCGTGCAAATGCGGCTTCCTGTCTAATTTTTATTTAACCTTTTATTGTTCCTATTTTTCAGTATATTTAACCGTGTTGCAATTTGCTGGGTTCCTACCGTTTTCCCAAAATTAATTTTATAGCCTTTTGCAACTATAATGTACTGTCATTGGAAACTCCGTTTCATCATGCCCTTTGTCCGCACATTTAATGGTTTTCCTGAGTTCACTGCATTTCACGAATGGAACATTTTTTCTTGTATTATCTCCTCTACTTTATTCATATTATTTTTTTCTGTTTACTTTAAAAGAAGCATTTCATGGACTCCCTTTGGCTTAGAAGCCCGACCAGCGATACTGATTTTATGCTTTGGGGATATCATTATGGTTAATATTCTTTTAAGTCAGTGCGATAATACTCTCGCAAATGTGACGAAACAGAGCACTAACTACAGACTGATATGGGAAATGAATCAGCTGTTGTCATGATGCAAAACAGTTTTCTTTTCAACAGTAGATCGGCACTCAGTCGTTTTTCTTCTCTTGTTAAAGTGGGTTATCGGATAATAGATCATCAGACATAGAGTACACTTACATATATGATGTATATATATATATATATATATATATATATATATATATAGTGTATATATAGATAGATAAATAGATAGATAGTAGATATAGGTTATACATAGAAGTTTTGGTATTGAGTTCATATATACCATGTATACGGTACAACCATATATATATATATATATATATATATATATATATATATATATATATGTATATATATACATATATATATATATATGTACATATGTATATATATAAATATATATATATATACACATATATTCAAATAAGTCATATATTTTTGATACATTAATGTCTGGATTCTCTTAACGACCTCGGGATCAGAGTTAGATAGTTAGATAGATATACAGTAGGCTATGCATAGAAGTTTTGATATTGATTGAGTATCAGATATACAGTAAAGCCTAATATATATATATATATATATATATATATATATATATATATATATATATATATGTGTGTGTGTGTGTGTGTGTGTGTGTGTGTGTGTTATTTGGATATGTTAATTTACCTTTAAAATTGATATATAGTGTCTTAGTGTCGTATAATTTCGAAGACATCTCTTCTGAAAAACTGAGATCTACTTAGTTTTCAAGATAGACGAAAACTGCATTTACCTTTTTCTATTTGATATTTGGTGTCGACACGTGATTCTTTATAAGGACTTATTATCTTGAACAACGGAATTACATACACTTCAGTATAAAGGCATTTACAGTGAAAATTTTAAATGCAAAATTATTTGGTCATTCCGAGATTATATAACAAGTATTGATAAATGAAAACGTTGAGGTTCTTTTATTTTAAAGTTAAATTTGAAGTGCATGAAGATTTTTTCATCAAAATTTTCATGGGCGATTTCAAGTTCTTTGACGAAGCTTACGGTACAATTTTGCAACGGAATTAACGTTGATTGTTCAGGAAGGTCATCTCTTGTCCAATGCAAACTAAATTATGAGGTTCATTCGTCCCTTCAGAGATTCTGGATTTACGAACTGCCTTCAATTCAGATTCAGATTCGATTCCCTTTAGAGCAGAGCTGTTACTTATCGCAAGTTGTGGTCTCACTGCTCCCTCATTTATTTGCAAGAAAGTGCATTCTCTACTCCCATCCAGACCCAAATGTAAAAGCAAAACGGCATAGATGGGCCGGATAGAATTATATATATATATATATATATATATATATATATATATATATATATATATATATATATATGTGTGTGTGTGTGTGTGTGTGTATGTATGTATGTTTTTACTTAAAACGTAAAATACACATCTTAGAAACAAACCATATTCAAATAAAATCTTTAGATTCAACATTACTACATGAATTTCTTTAATTGCTCTAACCAAAATGTTGATTATTTGTTACATTCATTAAGTAATCAGAGTAGGTAAGGGTGTGTGTTTTTTTTTCTTTTCTTTAGAAATTCAATAATGTTATCTCACCTATTTTCACGAAGGGAAACAGAATGGAAATAGCTTAATGATACAAACTAAACCAGAATTGATCCTTGCAAGTTCCATTCTTCCATTCGCAAGTTATATAGACAATGGTAGCTTTATAACAGTAAATGAGAAGTTATTATGTGCTGGAATAAGTATATATATACACACATACATATATATAAATATATATATATATATATATATATATATATATATATATATATATATATATAACACTAAAAAGAACAAACCCGAAAGAAATGAGGTGGAAGGTAAAAGTGTGGAAGAGGAGGAGGAAAAAGAGGAGAAGGAGGAAGAGGCAGAGAGGTTACTGCAACTGCACGTGTGAAAAAAGCCGACCATCCCGAAGCGAGACGAGGGTTCTGAAGGATGTCGTAAATAAGGTTAATTTCCAAAGGCGTCTTGATAAGGATTGCGCAATTAATGGGAAAACCACCGGCCGAGCTGACTCATCATCTCGGCCCATTGATTGGATTGCTGTCGAATGATTAGGTTTGGATTAGCACTTGCCTAGTAGCGCTGAGGCCAGCTTGGCCGAAAGTTTTGATTCTAAAGCATACGAACATGTTTATAACTGGGGCAATAATAATTGTCCAACTTCTGTGATTCATATACTTATGGCGTTTACATACATGCGGCATACACACGCACACACACTATATATATAATATATATATAATGTATATATATATTATATATATATGTGTGTGTGTATTTATGTATGTATGTATGCATGTATTTGTGTATGTATATACATGTATGCATACACAATTGTGTGTATATATATGTATATATATGCACATACATATCTATATAAATTATACATGTATATACATGTGTATATGTGTGTTTTTGTATAATCTACCAGAGGATATTTTTTTGCTCAGACAGTTTCTATTAGAAACATATTAGCGAAACTCGTTTCCGATTGCTGCCTTGCACTTGTTTTCTACGTCATTTTCATCATTTTGTACTGCTGCTCGGGAATGCTAAAATTATAGTGGAATATTTTACGTATTTCCTTCTGCTTAATACTGCAGTCAACTCCTTTCTCTTCGCGTATTGGCGAATTTCTCCCGACTAACATAATTACACTAGAATCTTTATTAAACAACTATCCTGTCGGTTAAGATATTAAATCATGTCATAAGAAAGGCAATTAATTGTTTCTTCTAATAGGCAAGTCTTCAGAACACTAAAAAAATTTCAC
>NC_090725.1:262250942-262253442 GCF_036898095.1 Palaemon carinicauda | reverse complement strand
ACGTGGACGAGTGTCGGTTAAGGAACGGTGGGTGTGTCCACGTCTGCATCAACGCTCTGGGTAGCTACACCTGTGCCTGCCACCGTGGCTTCGAGCCGCACCCCCTGGACCCACGCAATTGTCAAGATGTTGATGAATGTGCCACTGATAACGGAGGGTGCCAGCACCTTTGCACCAACACCCTCGGCTCCTACACTTGCACCTGCAGGAAAGGGTTTGTTCTCTCGACGGATGGGCATTCATGTGTCGGTAAGTACGTTACGTATATTGTTAGTGTTTTTAAACTATAGAAACTTGATATTTTCATGGTTTCAAAATTTTCCGTGTCCTTGTCTCGTCATATTTACATATATCCGACTATTATCTTAATCGTCTTCCACTCCGGATGTAAATAAAAGGCCTGACATGGACTTTATCGAACGCTAAACCTTCGCCAGATGAAGCCGCCTGAACTACACCGTAATGGATCCTAGCTACACAAACATTAATATTACTTCAAAATTATATAAAAAGTCTTCATTTGTGCCACTTTTAGCTTAGTATCAAATTGTAATATATTTTAATGTCTAATAACTTTCCATTTTACTGCCATTCCTTTTCATATACATGCATTGTTTGCAGTTACTTTACCCTTCTTTTAGTTTTAAAGCTGATGAAACGTGAAACCTTTAACTTGTGAAATGAAAATCGGCAGAAGGATTACAGCATTCAGTTAAGCAATCTTATAAATTACAGATTTTACGGGATGAAAAAAGTATATAGTTACCTATAGATAAGTTTTTTTTTTTTCTTTTTTTTTTTATTTCGCGCCCATAGATAATAACATCAGATTGTGTGTATATGTGCATTAGTTGCTGCAAGGTTTCAATTTTTTTCGCATCATGAAAATGAGTGGGAATAATGACACTTTTCATTTCAAGATGGGATTTGGACCCATGCTTTCTAGTTGGACTGAGGTTGCCATAACCCCTAATAACTCGACAAGGTTGTAGCCCTGGCTTATTTCGTCGATGGGGTTTCCGTAAACCCCCAATGACCCGAATCTATTCCATCTCGTACCTTTATCGGTCGAATTCAGATGCATTTTACTAGAGGTAAATTAGATCCCTCTTCAATATCATAAACACCGTTCATTAGTGTTTTTTGTTTTGCATTTGAATTATATAGATTCTATTGGTGTCTTCCGTCAGATATAGAGTATGTGCATTTTTAATAAGCACGGTGATCTTTTGACTCTTTAATTTCATTTCACGTTAGTTTTGGGAAACGCTTCTTAACTGTAAGCAGTTAATCAGAGTTTAAAATTTTCAAAGGTCACTCTTGAGTAGCAGGCAAGAGACAGTACAATGCCTTAGAGACCGACCAAGCTAGGACCAGAGAGGAGTCAGTAGGTAGACTCATAGGCTGCCCTGAACCCTTCATTCCAGGCTCACATTGACGGTGAGGTTGTCCACGCTACTGGAAACTATCAGACTTTAAAGGGCTCTAACTTCAACCAAACAGATTGCTAGACTGGGACATTTCCAATAATCTGCCACAACCGAGGACGTATTGCCACAGCCTTGTGGTAAACAATTAAATTAGCGGTCTTTTCTGTGGATTCAAATCCCACTAATTCAGAGATTAGTTTAAATATTTGGATGTCCTTGTTAGAAGTAGTCTAGTAGTAAAGGTGTTGAGGAAAGATAGAAACATGAAAGCGACGGCCATGAATGTTCGTATAAATTTCGGAAGAAGGGAATTGGGTGACTTCTGATTATTCGGGAGAGAATGGGACGTTTGATGAAAGAGTGAGCAAGGGGTGATGTGTAGAATTATAAATGCAAGAAGGAAAGAAAATATCAGGATCTATACAAAAGAATTCATATGTGAAAGAGAGTGTAGTGGAAATATATAAAGCTATTGTTAAATAAGTACAATGTAAAGAGAAAAAAATACATGGGATCTTTTGAGAGCATCAATTGCCTATGTAGTAGTTCTTTAGTATGGTTTTTAAATTTATAGGTAGCTAGTTAGCTTAACCGTAGGTGAAAAGATAATCTGGGGGTGAAGGTGGGTGGATGGTCACGTTGCATGAAAGGAAGAGGTCTTATTATTTATTAAGTATTTCATTTTGTGTCGAAAAAGAAAAGGCAGAAAAGTTTTGCATAGATACGGTTTTAGAGATGCAGGAAAAGTATTCTCCCTTCAGAATATTACTTGCAATGTGCCTTGTTTGGTAAATACTACCGAGGTTCTTAGCGGCATTTATTTTGTCCAGTATTATTGCTTTCTTCATTTTCCTCCGTCCGCTTTGTTTTCTTCCGAAATATGTGGTTTATTCATGCTAACTTTATTTCTGTAGGTTGTGAGCCATAGACAATTTTGTTTCTATAGGTCGAGTGCCATAGAAAATTTTGTTTCCATAGGTCGTGTACCATAGACAATTTTGTTTCTATAGGTCGTTTACCATAAACAATTTTGTTTCCATAGGTCGGGTACCATGGACAATTTTGTTTCT
>NC_090725.1:262230942-262243442 GCF_036898095.1 Palaemon carinicauda | reverse complement strand
TGACAATACCGAGATCGAGTCCCATTGGCTACAGATCCAATGGTTTTGCTGCGCTCGCAAAATTAACATTACATCACTGCTACTATGTTCTGGCAAGTGGTACATGTTGAGCTGTGCTCACCAGCACCGTCGGTAATTATTTCGTGGATTTTTTTTTTTTTTACTTTCACACGAGCAACAAAAGCTATTTTAGCAGGCTATTCATCCGAATGAATTACTATACCTATTTGCACTCACGTTGTATTATTGTCTTTATTCTAGCGTTGCACATAGAACTACTGGATATCTATATCTTGTTTCAATCTCCTTTTATTAATTAAAGTAAGCAGCCTGTTTTAACAAGTACACTAGGTAGAACACCTCACATGGCTAATTGGAGATTAAATTTTGCAAGTAGACTGCCTGCTGAAATAAACAAAGAGGTAGATCAAACATTTTTTTTGGTAGATCAAGTATTGCACGGTAGACTGCCTACTAAAGTAGCAGCTTATTTTCTTTGTGTCTTCATACCCCTATCAGTTTTAATAATCTTTCGTTCCTCAATCTTACTACATAAATCTGTTAGACACATTGCTTACATTACTGATTTGACTACCTCTTTTGATAGTTGAAATTTGTTAATTATATTTCAACTCGGCAATACACTTATTTCCCATAAAGGAGAGTTGGCTCAACACTCCCTTCCTACAATACCAGTTTAGCTTCTCTCAATAGACCTGTTCAAAATTCATCTCTCAATGTAGTACGAAATTTATGATTTACTGCCAAATACTTATCAGTCTACCACTTTAATTTTTCCATTTTCCCTATAACTTTCATAAATTTGCTCTCAATTTGCTCACATGAACATCTTAAAGCTTTTTTCATAGTAGTGCAGTTCATATTCAATTTCTCCTAATCGTCTGCATATGGGAACTACTGTCTTACCCCCCTACCACTACACCTATAGGTAATGCCCTTACCCTGACTTGTGCATTTTTCATAAAGACACCGACTCATCTCAGAATCATTGTTAAACACAATAATATTCTCCCACTTACGTATTGTAACAAACTTGTCACTTGAAGATTTAGAGGCCGCTCATGAATGGCAGAGGCAATGGACAGTGACATTGCCATATCAATCAAGACAATGCCCTAGAGACTGACCACATATGATCAGTGCCCAAGCACCCCTCTCCACCCAAGCTAGGACCAAGGAGGGCCAGGAAATGGCAGCTGATGACTCGAGATAGACCTATAGGCTCACCCAAACACCTTATCTTTGCTCACAAGGATGATGAGGTTGCAGCGACACAAAGGAACTAACTAACTATATAAATATGTATGTATGTATATATACACATATATATTCATTAAGTCTTTAAACCTTGATGAAAGCCATTCGTTGTTGCTGAAACAGTTGTCGGGAAAATTTCAGTAAATGGAGCATCATAGTAATGAATTGTGTCTTTTAATTTAAAAACTATTGTCCTGAAAACAGGAAAAGATATGTATAACTAGAAAAGAGTTTTCTTAAAATGATTGATGTCACAAGTGCTACAGCCATTAGAAAACTAGCCAAAGAGAATGATTATGGACCAAAATCACACACACACACACACACACACACACATATATATATATATATATATATATATATATATATATATATATATATATATATGTGTGTGTGTGTGTGTGTGTATAAATGTATAAATACATATATGTATATATTGCCAGTATATATATACATATATATATATATGTGTGTGTGTGTGTGTGTATATATATATATATATATATATATATATATACATATATATATAAAACCAGACACTTGCTCTTAATTATATAGGGTATATATATGTATATATATATATATATATATATATATATATATATATATATATATATATATAAATGTACAGTATACAGTATACATATGTGTGTGCACGTGTGTATCTCTAAGTACTAAAGCATTCGTGGTATCAAATTTTAAACATCACTGACTGGTAATGTGATGGACAGAAGTTCAAGATCCGCTCAAGTGCGATAGTTTCTAGTAGCGTCTGCAACCTTACCATCCTTGTGAGCTAAGGATGGGGATTTTGGGGGAGCCTATATAATAGGTCTACATGCTGAGAAATCAGCAATCAATGCCTGGCTCTCCTTGGTCATAGCTTGATGGAGAGGGGCTTTGGCACTGGTCATATGTACAGTACTGTATATATGCTCAGTCTTAAGGACATTGCACTGCCTTTTGGCTCTGCCATTCTGTTCTCATGTAGGCTACTTTTATTGCTGACATGTATTGCAACCTCTGACTAGGTATCATATACAGTATATATACATACAATATATATCCATATACATATACAGTATACCTATATATATTTGTGTATATACAAGTATACTGTACACACACACACACACACATATATATATATATATATATATATATATATATATATATATGTATATATATTTATATATATACATATATATATATATATATATATATATATATATATATATATATATATCATACGCTTATTGACACAAAGGGCCTGGGTTAGATTTCACCAGTCGTCTCTATCTTGAGCTTTTAATTCAATACTTCTCCACTCACCATTTCCTACTTCACGCTACATAGTCCTCAGCCATGTAGAGCTGAGTCTTCCAACTCTTCTAGGGCCTCGTGGAACCCAGTTAAACGTTTGGTGAACTAATCTCTCTTGGGGAGAGCGAAGAGTAGGCCCAAACCATCTCCACCAACCCTCACCATGATCTCATCCAAATATGGCACTCGAGTAATCTCTCTTATAGTTGCATTTTTAATCCTCTCCTGCCATTTAACTTCCAATGTCCTTCTGAGAGCTTTGTTCTCAAATCTACTAAATCTATTGGAGATTATTTCATTGTCACCATGACTCATGTCCATAGAGTAACACCGATCTCACTAAAATGATATATAGTCTGAATTTTATTTGCAATTTCAGGGGATTTGATTCCCAAATTTTACTGAATACCGGACAGGAGAACAATGCTCAAAATAAGGTAGAATGAAAGAATTAAAACACTTCTTCAGAATATATATATATATATATATATATATATATATATATATATATATATATATATATATATATATATATGTATATGTGTATATATATATATATATATATATATATATATATATATATATATATATATATATATATATATATATATATATATATATATATGTATCAGTGAAACTGTAGTCATGTAAATGCGTACACTTCAGGTACACGAATTATTTTTGCCTTAGATTATTCTTTTGGAAGCTATTAAATAGTATTATTGCATCTCAGCACAGATAAAACTGGAAAAAAGGTGCATTCATATTCGAATCTCTTATCTAAGTCAGTTACTTGTCATCACGGCTTGTTTATATTCATGGCGAATGTAATTCGCTCTTTAAAAGGAGGCAATAAATACAAAGAGAATGAAGGCGAAGGCATCTGTTCGGTCAGACTTGAGTGAGGTAAGCTTTCATGATTCTCTCGAGTCGAGTCTTTCATCATCGCACTCTTTAATTGATTATTAGATTACCTGGCGTTGCAAGATTGGAGTAGGAGGGGGGGGGTGACCTTCGAGAAGACCGTAACTATCAGTTGGAATATCTTTATGCATTTGCCATCGGAGTAGAATACAGAGAAGATTCTTCGCGAGCGTTGGCAACGACGATCAAAGGAAGCGAGATGAATTGCATTGTTACCAGATCAGCAGGAGGCCTTAATGCGAAAATGAGCCATGAAATAAGCTGCCTTCTCTTCTTCTCCTTCCTTCTTCTGCTGCTTTTTTCTTCTTCCTTTCACGTGGTTTTCTTCTCGTACCATATTTTTTTCTTGCAAATCACTTGCTACTCTTCCTTCTCCTTCCCCTACCTCGCCCTC
This sequence comes from Palaemon carinicauda, assembly GCF_036898095.1. Classification (NCBI taxonomy): domain Eukaryota; kingdom Metazoa; phylum Arthropoda; class Malacostraca; order Decapoda; family Palaemonidae; genus Palaemon; species Palaemon carinicauda. The sequence continues at coordinate 262,239,523 of NC_090725.1, read as the reverse complement.
CCCCTTCCCTATTTTGCTTTCTTCTCCCCCCCCCTCCCCCCACCCTAGTCGTCCTCGTCATCTTATTTGGACGCAAATATTAAATCTTATCTATTCTTTTGGTTTATTACTCGTTTTCTTTCGGTACAATTATTGGATTTTTTTATCCTCAGTATTTTATTATCCTTTTGCTCTGCATTATTTCGCTTTTTTTGTCTTTTAATTAAGCCACAGAGTCTGAGGATTATACTAACTGTGCGAGTTTGTTGGCTAGTAACCTTCATCGCCAGGAGTTATTTAATAACTTTAAACTTTTTTTTCACTATTAATTGCAAGGTTACTCCTGTTTTCAGTGTCGGATGCGTGCCCCGCATTGGAATGCGAGCAGCATTGCCTGGTGGGGGCCGGAGGAACGCCTTCCTGTGGGTGCAGGGAAGGTTTCGTGCTAGTGAGGGCCACGCGTTGTCAACCTACTTGTTCGGTTCGTAGGAAGAATAAAAAGTCGTTACTAATGTATTTAGATGCAATTTTGATGAAGTCTCCTTTTCGTGTGTATACTGATGATGATAAACTGATTTGCTTTGCAGGTGGGGAACGGAGGTTGTCAACATCACTGTCACCAAACGACCTCTGGTCCTGCTTGTACTTGCCATTCCAAGTACCTTCTAGCAGCCGACGGCCAGTCGTGTGTTCGTAAGTACTAGTGCATACCTCACAGTAGCTTACTTAGTAAGGTCTATTATAGACCTTGGTACCTATAATTGTGAAAGAAAGTTATACGGGGAATGATAAAGAAAAATATGTGACTAAGTGGGATATTTAGATCGAGAGAGTGGCTGATTTTATATCACCTTCCTTTATGCCATTAAATAAAAACATCCAATGTTTTGCAGCTCATTACTAGATAGATATATAATGTATGTGTGCAGATACGCACATAAGCACGATTGTAAAGGTTAGTTGGGTGCATTGTACGTGTTTGCATTAGTATTTGAGTATAAAAATATATTGCTAATAAAGGATTAAATCGTAACAACAGGCCCTGTCTAAGGTAAGCTAGTTAAAACTTTGCCATTATGAGAACATAAAAAGAAAAGAGGTATTGTTTAATATATTTGTATTTTGTCCTTTAACTCTTTGTAGCCTCGTGTGCTATAAATAACGGTGGATGCGAAAGGCGATGTCACAATACTGCTACAGGAGTCAGATGCTCTTGTCCACCGGGATACACCCTTCAGGAGGATCAGCGATCATGCCTTGGTAAGTCGCATTTAATTTCATCTATGTATTTGATAACCTCTGCATAAACACTCATGTACTGTATGCTTGCATACATAGTTATATACATTCATATACAGGCTGCGTATTTGTTTCCATTTTGTCAGTCATCGATACAAAAACAATTGATAAGTTGAGATGGTATTTAGGAGTTCATTGCAGAATTGAGAGTATAATAACTTACTTCTAGAGTTTCTTCACTGAAGAAATAAAAAAAAAATATTGAAATTGTCTGTAAAGATTAGAAAGCAGTCAATTAATTATAAGGGAGAGCAGATGATTTTGGTTTTTGCAATCTGTTAAAACATGATAAAGCAAAATTTTTTTCCAATCTTATGTCGAACTCCGAGTCCTGTTATAAGCACAGCAAAGGGAAACTACAGGAACTAACCAGTTCATATGGCTTGGGGTTCTTCCCAGTGGGTGTTACTTCTAGGGACATATTCATTTTCATGAATTTCGTGAAATATCCGGGAAGTTCATTTTTCATAAATTTTGTTTTGGCCACTACTCATTATTACCAGTTTCCCATTCCCATGACTTTTACACTTAAGCTTCTTTTTTTTTTTTTTTTTTTTTTTTTTTTTTTTTTTTTTTTTTTTTTTTTTTTTTTTTTTTGTTCCATAGGATTATTTAAGTGACACAGTGTTCCGTAATCTTATAGAGATGGCATTGATTTAATATTTATGATTTTATCTTTTTTCCGCAAAGAGGTTTCTCTTTTGTTATCCCATGAGACCCCCATGCAAATTATTAATGAGGTATGGTTGTGAGGGATAAGGAATAACGGCTATCTTAATTAATTTATCATATTATTAAGTATTTAACGCTGATATTCTTATGTTGCTCATACTTATATGCTGAATTTGTATACTGCAACCAAATAATTGATTTTAATCAAGTCATTAGCACCTTTACTTTGGATGAAGCAACTGATATTTCAGAAATAAAATAAAAAATTAAAACAATATTAAAGTCAGGCGAAGTTGCACTTGATGGCTTAAAGAATATGATACAAGTTATGTACAGAAGGAAAACTATACTGTTGACCATTTAGTTGAACATAAACATAATTTGAATTTTTGAACGAAAGGCAAGAGATGTGGCCATTAATTAACTTTCTGAGCCTATATATCTAATAGACTCGTAATAGTAATATTCTGTAACTGATAATTAAGTATTTTAAGGAAAACAGTGAAAGAAATAAGTTATTAAACAAAGTTCTATTGACATTATTCACTCATTATTGTGACCCTTTATCAATTTCTCATGATAAAGATTCTAGTATTATTCGTCAAGATAGGAAATAAAAATTTTCGTATTCATTAGAGTAAGAAGTAAGTAATTGGATACTAAAAAAAGATTAAGCTCTCAAGGATTTATGGATAGTGAATACGCTGTAAATAATTCCAACTGAATTTTGTACGATGACATTACATTAGACAAAAGATTCTAGAACTTGGCGAATATATCGATCCACCAAAGATTCACTTAACAGGTTCTAATATGAACTGAAAAGCTTTCTCTGGGAGTGTTGTAATCTAATTGCTTTTATTTTTTATCTTTTTTATAGAATTTTTCATATATGTAGATACTAAAATCTGTTATTTGCTTTATACTTTTATGTATATTTCAAACCAGATTTTATTCATCATCATCTCTATTTTTATGTTAGTTTTTCTTGCTGAATTCCTAGTTTGGGTCTTCATCATTTCTCTTCTCCGTGAATTCTTGGAACTTCCTACAGAACTTCCTCTTCCCACTATTATAGCTACGGATATTTTTTATCAACTGTTCGTCATCCCTTCTCAACACGTGTCCAAACCATCTTAATCTTTTAAATCTTATCCTTTCGCAGCCTTTTGGTATCTCATCTCTTTGATGATTCCTCTTTTGTATAAGATCTTCCAACCGAACTCCAGCAGAGATTTTTAACATTCAAAGGTCCCACCTTTTTAAAGCCTGAATTGTCTTTGTCAGTGCCAACAAAAAATTCTGCCATTGGGTACCCCTCGTAAGATTTTTTTCTCTTCATGCTAATTGAACATTTTCATTTACTGGTGCATCTACCTCTCCATTTTATCCATGGTGTATTCTTTCTTCCTTTCTCCGCTCTCACCTCCCACTTTGTTGTCAAGTGTGTCTTCAAAATAACAAAAAATGCTTCTCTTCTAAGACCTACCTTTTTCTCACAATAGAGTTCTTGACACCCTTCCCTCCTTCATTTTCTCTTTTTGTACAGTTTGGACATTGAAAACCTCATACTACAGTACATATAAATTTGTTGCAATCTATATAGTTTTTGTGACATCAGTATCACAAGAATGTAGTACAGAGTTCACCCCCACTCCTTTCCCACAACAGTCACATGGCTACTTTCCTCACTACTTTTTCTTTTCCTTCCTCTCTAGTCACCATTAGTTTTAGCTTGGTTATGTCTATTTCTGTCTTCTCTCAATTCCACTCTTATTCCATTTGAATATTCCCACCTCCTTTACAACATATTCCTCTGGTAATACTCGGTAATCTGCATTAAGTATTTCACAGAGGTCTCCTCTTTGTTCTCTTGTAGGTATTGCTATTATAAACCACCAATGTCATCCCTGTAAATCTGTTGTTATGGTAGAATTATATCACTAGTTTATTGATTATCTTTGTCACCTTCTACATCATTTCATGATCTATGTCAAAAGACTTTTCGAGATCACAAATATGTGTTATAATCTCTTCCTCTTCATATGGTATGTTTTCCTGTAGATGTCTTATTACAAAGACTGACTTTGTTGTTTGTTTGTTTTTTTGTGGTATGAGGCCATACTAACTATTATGACTCCTGCAATTTTTCTCAGCCTTTCCCTCTGCATCTTTCCCAGTGGTTTCATGGTATCCTCAGATAAATCTCCCATTGAAAATACCTCTACGTTAATATGTCGTGGTTCTTTTTCCCCTCTACTGCTCCTATAACTTCCTTTACCAGATTTCCATTTTTCGCCGTTTAGCCTTTACTGCTTTGTGCTCATTTATTGTTCCCTCTAATGTTAAAATCCTCAGTTAATTTTCAAATGAGTCGCCTATGCTAATTTTTTACTTGAATTTCGGGGTTTTTTCTGCTATCCTTGGTCATTTTTATATTATTAATATTTTCTCTTTTCCTCTTTGTATAGAAATTCTTTTTCACTTGTTCTTTCCCCACCTCATATCCTCTCTTTCTTGCCACCTTACATATGTTTTCTGATGCCATCTATCAGCGATTTCCTTAAACCATTTCTTTCTTGTGTTAGTTGAAACATTTTTGTGATACTTTTTAGTTTGACATGCCATTCAGATTACATGTATCCTCTTCTGAATGGTTCTTCTAAATCTTCTTTTTTAGCCGTCGTTATTAACTTGCAGAAGTATATGTTGTGTTAAGCAAGCCTTGCCTTAAATCAAAGTGCAACCGTTTTCTTTGATGTTATCTAGATGAAATCGAACTCGAATTCAGCTTCTCTCTTCTGATTTATATCTGATACGCTTTATCTATTATATCCTCCTCAAAAGGAACTCTCTCCATTGGTCTTCTATCAGTATCTAGTCTGACTGTGATACTTGTGCTATTGCATCCGAGAGCCCATCCAGAATTTTCGTTTTCATGATTGTTGCTAGTATACGAAAAACACATGTACTGTCGTGCTGTGTTTTCTGAGATCATTTTAATCTTCAATATTCTTTATAATGTTTGCTCCACTTCTGTTAAAATTTCAGGTATTTCATTTTTTACTGTCATACTCCGTTTTGCCTTGTCTCTGCAATTCCATCGCACCCAAAACAAAACATACATTTCTGCAAATCATTGGTTTTTGTACCAGCTCCCTTAACTTAATATCTTGAACACAACCAATGTTAAAAACAAAATCGAAAAGAGGTTATGATATTTTTACCTAATTAATATAATTATATTTATTGCATTTATAAAGTGAATTAGACATTTGAACGATGGGAAGTTCGAGATGAACTGAATATGTTATTCTAAGCCATATTTAGGATATCCACCACGACTAAATTCTAGATCTCCCTATCCACTACTTATTGTTCAGAAAACAGTGGAAAAATATTCTATAATTTTAAAAATGAATCTTGTGATGTTAATTTTAAATCCATAACTTGTATAAGAATATTTCTTCGATTAAAAGTCTATGAAAAGAAAAATTTTTTTGGTTGCTAGTTCATACTGAATAGCAATAGGATCATGTGTGTTGGTGTTAACAACTAAGCTGTTTCGTATCTAATGTCCTCCGTACTTTCTTTCATTGACAATCCTATAGGCCCCTTATTGGAAGCCAACCTGCTCTAAGAAACTATTTGCTTAGCATAATCAAGAATGTTGACGGCCGAATGAATAACAATGTTTGTATTTGACGGGTAATGATGTCTTGAATTGTTGGAAATTAGTGACATCATTAATGAGCTTATATATGATATATATTCAAAATACCGGTATATACTAAATTAAAAATGGAGTAATTACTCAAAAGTGTCCATAAAATATACAATTCACAAATAGGGACACTTTTGAGTAATTACTTCATTTTAATTTAGTATATATTTTAAATATAATTATATCAAATGTACGCTGGCATCACGAACTTCTGTTTGGTTGACTATGTTGACGATGTCAGTTCCAGGTCGTTTAGTTGAGGAAACAAGGCTAGTTTTTTTTTCTATAAATCTATAGCTTTTTTATAATTTTAACCCGTTTCCCATGTGGCGAATTGTTTTAGATTATGAGAAAGTAATAGAGGAAAGTAATAGCTTTGCATGATTTGTACATGGAGAGTGTGGTCTTGTAAACAAGTACCCAGAAACATCATCCCAAACTGCGGAGTTACTGTGGGAAAAAGAAAATGCCCAACTATGCTGAAAGATTATTCATAAACGGAAAGGTATATATGAATGTTTTGGTCCAGAAGAAAGCATTGCGATATTGTAGCAGACTGTTGAAAAGTGTTTCATACAATGTTATACTAAAGCATACAAAATATAAAATTAGATGCTCAAAAGAACTAATTGAATGGTCTACAAGATTCTCATGAATTACAATCGAATTGTTATGATTTGTATCTGAAAATTTATGCGTATTGCTTTATCAAGATTTCGTAATACTCGTATGTTATTGCAAACCCCTTGAGGTTCATAAGGCGTTGCCATCAAGTAATTAATTTACTACTATTTTTCCCACGGAAGATTTAATGAAAATTAACTCTACGGGAATTAAGTTCAAATTTTCACATGCCTGTAAAATTCAGATTTTGTTAATTATAAGAAAAAACTTTGACTGTATCTAATTAATTTTTGTGGGGTGTGGTCAAAACCCCTTGGAGAATTTTATTCCTTCACTTTGCCAGTTTTAATTCATTTTACATGAACTGACATTATATTACTACCTAAAGAAAGAAGAAAGAGCATTATTAAAAAACATGTTGAAATTCAACTCTGATAATGGCCCCCTTGAAAACTAAATTAAGTAAATGCTGTGTATTAATTCATGTCAATATTTTCTTATTTTGCTATAGGACATCGTTGGTGTTTATGTTGTGTATGGCTAGTCTGAAAGCTGCATGTTCCATACCTTCATTTTACTGTACCTACTTTATGGTTCTAGCTATTGCATTCTCCATGCCAAGTGACATTAGATCAGTGTTTCCCAACCTTTTTTAAATGATTACCCCTAAATTTTATATCCAACTAATCAATTACCCCAATTGAACATATACCCGGTAACATCGGATGTTTTTTTGCAGCCACCTGATGAACTGTATGGATCATGTAGCCCGCTATTGGCTGCTTATAGTTAAGGATCCAAAACTAAGGCAAACTTTTCCATTTTAATTATGGCAGAATTTGTGTATGAATTATGGCAATAATTATGGGAATGTGAATAACTCAATTTCAGAACATCTTGATTACCCCAAAAATACAGGTCCATTACCCCACTGGGGTAATTTACCCCAGGGTTGGGAAACACTGCATTAGATATTGAAAAGTGTTAAGTTAACATGCAGAATCGTTAAATCATCTGCATACGGTCTCTTCTGTCTCTCATGAGACAAAAGAAAGATGATGGATGTTATGACCACCAATAATCACATGTAGTCATCTCAATCTATCAGACCAAGACGAATGCCAAGAAAACAATGGAGGCTGCGAACACCACTGCATCAACAACTGGGGAAGCTTCGAATGCACCTGTCCTCCTGGTTACAAGCTGAATCACGATGAACGATCCTGTCGCGATGTGGACGAGTGCGCTGTCTCCCATACCTGCGAACACGTGTGCACCAATTCCCCTGGGTCATACCACTGTTCTTGCAGGCAGGGATACGATCTCTTTGTGGGAACGCATTGTGGAGGTATTTTTTCTTTATTATATATGCAAAGTTTATTTCGCTTTTTCTAATCCATTACTTAGCACCAAGGTTCCAATTGTTTCCATTATTTGATTAATATCAATTACGTTTAGTTTTGTTATGTTTCTTGAAAAAAGAAAAAAAACATATCTTCATATTAGATTATTTTTCTTATGAATTTATTTGATTGATATAATAAATGTCCATTAAATAGAAGTTAATTTCAAAAATATGTTTGGGTGCTATTTTTCACATAGACGAACTTGTTTGATGCATTAATTTCTATTAAAGTTGTCTTTGCATTTACATATCCATTGATTGATTTATTATGAACTATCTGGCTACGTTACTTAACACAACCACGTGAAATACATATTTTCATAATGGAAAATAATGACTATTTTGATGGACACTTAAAAATAACATAAGAAAAATTATGTGGTATTTATTGTTCTTGTAAGTCATTATAAATCAGCAATGGAAATTCCATGCGGTAGTAGGAATAAATTGCAAAGTACATGACTTCCATTATTTAATTTACTTTACAATAAATTTTATTAGAAGAAAAATAATTACTTCAGTAGGAAAGAACGTTTTTTTTTTTCTGAAAAGTTGTGGCTGATCCGTTTTATAAAGTTAGCTTAAATGGAGAAAGTATCAAGATATGTTTTTATTTATATAATAGTTATAGCTGAGAAAGTTAAATGTAGGAAAGTGACAAAACTTGAATTCTTCTCTAGATACTAAACTAACTTGTCTTCTTCCAGATAGGAATGAATGCAGTGTCAATAATGGTGGCTGTGAACACACATGTGTGAACACTGAAGGATCGTCATATTGCTCTTGCAACTCAGGTTACAGGCTACATTCAAATGGCAGAGACTGCGTACAGATTGAAAAATGTCCATCTTTAGGAAGACCTCCAAAAGCAGAGGTAA